>NC_056742.1:531031601-531084101 GCF_019279795.1 Protopterus annectens | reverse complement strand
TTGCAGCTATATGATCTGATTTAACCAAGGAGTTTGTGACATATTGGGTAGCATAGTAGGAAAGTAGTTGGTAAGGACCAGATCAAGTAAATTAACATCCCTAGTAGGAACAGGGACCGTTTTACACTACAGAGTTAACATTTACAAAATATGTGAAACTCCTGACATGTTTTTTGATGGTTGTATATCTTAGCCAGTTGACTTCAGCATAAAGTTTCTAATAATAAGGGGGTGTAGATTAATGGGTATCTTTTCCAAACCGACCCAAATAATCAGTGTGCTTTGAAGGCAGCATAGAAGGAGACTTTTAGTAACTGGTGATGTTGTAGGCTGTTCAATTCAAATGCCCTAGTACCGCTACAAATTCAGTATCATAACAGATTTGATGTGAAACACTAAGGTACTTATTAAATACGAATATTCCTTCACCATTCCAGGTGGTCCTGAATGCACGGTGGATGCTATGCATGGATCTCGGGAAAGTATTATAATTGCTCTTAAACTATGTCTTGGTAACTGCACAGATATGAATGTTTTCAGGTGTGAGATACAACCAAAACCCAGACATTTTGTTACTTAATCTTTCTGCACTGAGCATGGTGACCCTGATAATGGCTGAATTAGAATTAGTTAGGTTTGTGTGCTCGTGAGTTCAACTTTGCTTATAAAAGCTACTACCAGTGGGAAACAAAAGTTCTGTGTGGTACACAAAAGCCATTTGATGAGAGGTACAGGTCATCTTTTGAAAAATAAGAGGGTCTGTTGACTATCTGGTACAAGACAAGCATACACTAGATCCCCCAGAATTAAATAAATTAACAAGACGATCATAGTAGCCACTTTTTTTAAAACTTAGAGATCATTCTTGGTGACAGAAGAATGCCACTCTTCAGCGACATGGTTGACGAGTTAATTTCTATAGCATTGCATCTTTCTTAGAGTGGGACACCTGAGATCATTACCCCCCACATACAACACACTTGTACTTATATTACTTATCCTTATCAAGTGTCGGGTGATAGCGGTGACTGCGTGTCTAACAACGGTGTTGCAGTTTCAGTGTTAAGGGATATAAAGCTGGCAGATTTAGTATTTAAAAAAAAAAACAACAGAGATATTCCTTTCTCCATTGGTTCTTTCACACAGCATTGGTATACTGTGAAAGCATGGGAACACACGCCCCATAATCATGCACAGTGCATCAGCATCACTCCAGGATATCAAGGGAAAAGTGGAAGACCAACACGGTGCTGTTATACAAAGACGTTATTTAAGAAAAGTAAGTAATTGTTTTTTTAAATAATGTCATTGTATAATAGCAATAACTGACTCCATGGCGTGGTATATTGAAGATTTACCCAGGGTTGCCTTTGTTTCATCACTCAGGCTTCACCCTCTAGATTAAACCACACCAACCGTGGGTACATTTTCAATATAGCACCCCCATGTCATTGGTTATAGCTATAATATGTGTACATATGCATTATATGTTGATCATAAACTTTAGAATCTGAGAGCACATGCACGTATATGGTGACAATAAACTTAAGGTCTGTGTCCATGTGCATATATATGGTGATGTCAAACTTCCTAACCTGTATGCATGCCCATTTCTATCGTGATGAATTACTTCATAGTATGAGTGCCCATGCCTCTACAGTATATTGAATGATAAACTGCATTTACTGAGTCCACAGACACACACACACACACATATATATATATATATATATATATATATATATATATATATATATATATATATATATATATATATATATATATATATATATATATATATATATATAGTTAATGATAGACTACATAACCTGTGTGCACATATGTGCATATCTGTGTGATGACAGAATTATGTGGACATCAGAAACAATCTGGCATAAAGCTGATAATAATTAGAATTATGCAATGATTGGCTTTTAACATTCAAAAATGAGCACACTGATTAGTTAAACTAACCGGCTTCCCATTGTAAATTGAGCATATACCAATGGAAAAAAGTCCCATCACATGCACTTTTTCCATTACTATATGCTATATGTTTTTAAGTTTTCTTTACCATTAAAAAATAACAATAATAATAAAATTAAAAATCCAGACACCCACATGACCAAACCACACCAACCATGGGTAAATCCAGCATTACCTATACCCAGCCATGGGTTATTGCTATATTATTGTCTGGTTTTATAAATTAGTATATCCAAGTGTCATATAATGATAACTCAATGACATTATTATACTTACCTCCTAAATGGTGTTATGAAATACCATATCCAAGTGCCATGTATTACTAATGACGTGACATTACCCAATCTGTCAACTGATTTGTTTAATAAATTACCATATTAAGTGGCATATAGTGATATTTCAGTTATATTACCAACTCCTGCTGGCTGACATTTGCAGAGATGATCTATGTTATGCAAAAGTGAGTGGATAACATTTTTATACAAGTTTATTCATTTGAAAATAAGCAACAATAATATATTACACCATCAATGTACTTTACAAACATCTAAATGAAGATGGAAAACATTTCTAGGCAAAGTAACAACATTAATCACAGGGTAGCACAGCGGTGCAGTGGTTAACATTGTCACCTCCCAGGAAGAGGTTCTCTGGTTCAATTCTCGTTTGAGTTGCCTTCTGCCTAGCGTCTGCATGTCATCCCGTGTTCATGTGGGTTTCTCCCGGTACTCTGGTTTCTTCCCACATTCCAAAGACATGCATCTGGAGCATTTCTCCCCGGGCCTCTGCCTGAAAATAGGCTCTGTCCTAGTCAGACTTTCCCAGTCAACAAATGTTAAATAAATAAATATTAATAATAAAAAAGGTTTGCATACCTTATAAAAATCAATGGCTTTTATGAGAGGCCTTTAAAATAATTTACACACATATATTGGCAGCAATGGAAAATAATTTATGCTTACATATTTCAGTACTATATAATACTAATGACTTATCAATAAATAAAAATAGAATATTTCTTGCTTATTAAATTTCTAATTCATAATTAAAATGTGTTTTTATGTAGAATTTAGATATTGTAATATCATAAAATAATTTTCTGAAAAAAACAAAAAAAAAAATACTTGTTTTCCCACCTTTCTAAGCTAGCATAATCCAGTTTTCAGGTTAGTGCTGAATTCAGGACTGTGTTACAAGATTCTGTGTTTGCCCATACCTTACTTGGATAGAAGGTAGTTTCTCTATTCACCTGTGAGAGAGGGGAGCTTTGAGCAGCCTATCTGTCCCTGGAGGAGTGGTTTCGGCTTAGAAATTAGTAGTTCATTGGCTATTTTGGGCTAATTTCTATCTTTTTCATTTCCCTGCTATAAAACCCACATTAGCTTGGTATTGTGTGCCGTGCAGCGCTGGTTAGCTAGGGTATAACTATTCCCGGCTCCACAAAGTCTACTGTTCAATTTTTCCCCTGAATCTAGTCAAACTTTCAACTTGAGCACTCAAACCATTCACTTCTCAGCCCGGCACTTGCTCAAAACTCATAGCAAGCACTAATAAACCTTAGCACTAGACCCCCCCCCCCATACTGTAGAGAAGGACAAGGCTCTCTGTTCGACCTTACCAGCCAATCAGTAAAACCGCTCACTGTACCTATCCAGGCATGTCCAAAGGGCAGTTTCAGGTGTACTCTCTGATCCGACTGATGAATCTGGGCATTTTGAGGCAATGTTACAACTGCCTCATGTACACAGACAACCCTCACCTCCTACCACCAAACACTAATGCATGTGAGAGATGCAATTATACAGCTAAACTGGAGTCTAAGCTCTCTCAACCCAAGACTGGACCAGACAGTCAAGAGGAGAAGGGAATTACTTGCATCACATCAACAGTCTCACATAGATCTATGAAACCAGCACCGGCAAAAAACACACATAAATACACAAAATCATACTCGGAGGCTCTAAATAAAAATCTGCAAAAGCAACAGAAACCTCCAAAGCAAACATCCAAGCCACATCCACACCCCAACACAAACCATGAAACACATACTTCACAAAACCAGTGTGTCATGCAATCACAGCCTTTAAGGCAAAATAACATACCCAACATACTAGTAATAGGTGAGTCTATAGTCAGGCACACTGACGTCCCACTCACTAGGCTGAACAAGGAGAAGGTTACTGTTAGCTGCCTGTCAGGTGCCAGGATCCACCACATAACACAAGCACTCAGGTCACTCCAGAGCAAGTACAAATACGACTCTGTCATTGTCCATGTTGGGGTGAATGACCTGAGCCATGCCCCCCTGGACTACATGAAAAGAGACATGGAAAAGCTCTCTGATCACGTAGCCCAGGCCGGTATGACCCTGACCCTGAGTAGCATCCTGCCCTCACCAAGAATGATACCACGGTATAAAGAAAAAAATAAAATTTCAACAACTGACTAAGCTTCTGGTGTCATTCAAAGTGGATCCAGTGTCTGTCAGCCTGGGATGATATGCTCGACAAGCCACGCTGCTTTTCTAGAGAAGGCTTGCACCTGTCACCCTTAAACTTTTGAATACTGTCCAAGGCTCTTGTCACCCCCATAGTAACAAAAAAACGGAGGATAATGCTACTCAATGCCAGAAGTCTAAACCTCAAAATGCATGCACTCGAGGCACTCCTCAGTATGGAGAAAATCGATATATGTGCAGTAACAGAAACCTGGTTTAAGGCTCCAGAAAGCACCCTAGCACTACCAGGCTACAACTCATACCATACATTTCGGCCACAAAACCCGGACCAAAATACAAAAGGCTGGGGCATATCCGTATTCATCAAGGATACCCACACCTCCAGGTTAGTGGCACAGCATGATGCTTCAAAGATCATCCACATGCAACTAACAATGGGCAGAACTGCAATTCAAATTTTATCTTGCTACAGATCACCCACCATGTCCCAGGACCCCCATTCTGCATTTCTGGAAACACTGGGAAACATAAAGGTACTACCAAACACTATGATATTGGGTGATTTCAATTACCCAAACATTAACTGGGAGAACTACTCAAGTACTAAGTTCCATGTTCAACATTGATATGGTATATTTTTATGCTGCTCTTTATTGCATCTTATGTAATAGTTACTATGTCTTTGTGGAGCTTTTCTCCCCGGGCCTCTGCTGAAAATGGAAATATATCCAGTTAGACCAGCCCGGTTAACAAATGTAAAATAAAAATAAAAAATAAAATTTATGAACTCAAATGCCCTGGATCAACTGGTCAACACCCCCACCAGAAGTGACAACATATTGGACCTGGTCATCACCAACACGGGCGACCAGTGTTCCACACCAGAGGTCAACCTTTCACTGGTTAGAACCATAAACTAATCACTCTGGATATCCACATTCGCCCCCAACCCCGGTCAAAGAAACCACTGTGAAAAACTTTTCAAAAGCAAACTTCACATTACTTACGACAAAGGGGGAAAGTTTCAAATCCCCCATGCTAAAAGATAACGCTGCCAAAGCCGCAAAATCCTTTACTAATGCACTCTATGGGCACCTACAAGAATGCATTGATCATGCTATCCCAAGCAAAACAAAGACTCACTCGCCCAAGAAAAGGAAACCAGTCTGGTGGACCCCTGCCATATACAAGCGATACAATAGAAGGAGGAAACTAGTACAGAAAAGAGTAAAATCTCAAGAGGGGAAGACATCCTGATCAGTATCAGCAAGAAACTATGATCCCTCACAAAATCATCTAAGGCGAGCTTCAAAAGAAAAATTGCCAAGGACTCCAAAGGTAACCACAAGGCATTCTTTAGCTATGTCAAGAATCTAAGTAGCAATTCCCAGATCTGCTCAGAGTTAGTGCAGAATGACACAAAATACACTGAACTGACCGATATCGCCACATCCTGGCAGACAGGTTCAGTGCAAATTTCACCCTCCTCTCACCCCCAAAAGGGCCCATAACCATACCAGAAGAATGTAGTGCCCCTGAAATCACAGACACTCAGGTTAAAACAGCCCTCTCCAAAGCCAAAAACACAGCATCAATGGGACTGGATGGTGTCCCTGGCTGCGTCCTTCATGAGCTCAAAGATGAACTAACCCCTCACCTAAACACGCTGTTCAAACTCAGCCTCTCCACAGGCTACATGCCCATTGAGTGGTGCACAGCAATGGTTATTCCACTCCACAAAGGTGGAGCCACAACAGACCCTGGGAACTATCACCCTATAAGCCTGATTATCTTGGTTTGCTAGGCTATGGAGCACATCATCATGGATCTCATTAACAGAGACATTGGGAACCTCCAAACACTGGACTCTACCCAGTTCAGCTTTGTTAAGGGCAGATAATGCCTCCTAAACCTGGTAGACTTCTTTGAGACAGTTACCAAGGCTATAGACGAGGAAAAGGTGGTTCACACAGCCTACCTAGACCTTGCAAAAGTCTTCAACACCATTCCCCATTCTGGTATTATAGACAAGCTCACCAGCCTGAACATAAACCCCTACATCACAAGATGGGTTGCCAACTGGCTCACGGACAGATCCCACATGGTAAGAGTTGCAGGAGGTAGGTCTGACTCTTAACTGGTTACAAGTGGCATTCCCCAGGGCTCAGTCCTAGGATGCCTCCTGTTCAGCATATACTTCTCAGAGATACAGGCAAGCACAGAAGGACTATGGCTGGCCAAGTTCACAGATGACTGCAAACTATGGCCTATAATTGACTCTCCGGCTGACACAGACATCCTCCAAAAGGGTCTCACTGAGGCAGATACCTGGTGTCAAAACCATGGCCTCAAGCTAAATGCCATATATTGCATAGTCATTCCCTTTGGAAAAAACAAAGTACCCACAGATTACCACATAGGTGGTAGCCCGCTAAATATGGAAGACGAAGTAAGGGATCTTGGGACCCAGTTTATAGTAATCTCTCCTTTGATAATCACATTGCCACGGTGGTTAGAAAATCCTTCTAAGTGGCCCACCTAATCACAAAATGGTTTGCATCCAGATCAAAAGAGTTCATTGTGCCCCTCTACACATCACTCATCAGACCCGTCATACAGTACAATGCCCCATTTGGGATGTACCTTACAAGACACCTGCAACAGCTGGAAAGACCACAGAAATACCTCACCAAGAGGATGACCTATGCAGCTCGACTGAAGGAACTCCAGCTGTACTCGGTTGCATACTGCCTACTCAGAGGAGATCAATGCCTGACAAACAAGGCCATGTCCAACCCAGAATTGATGGATATGCTCCACCTAAAGAAAACCATATCCCCTCGAGCCACATGCTCTATGGATCTAAACCTCACCACAACAATAAATAGGACATGCTGGAGGGATAGATTCCTGTCCCAGAGACTTCCCATGCTTTGGAACAGGATTCCATTCTACATTAGGCAGAGCTCCTCACTAACACTCTTCAAGAGAAACCTTGACGATTGGATGGGAAAAAGAAAGTTTACCCCGGGGATCACTTCAGTGGCTCTGCTGGACAGAGGCACAGAGAACTAATCTAAGGGGGTGGCGAAAGCCAACACATTCTGGCTAGGCCTATAAATGCCTTAGGGCAGTTAGCCTAGTACCTACCTATGAACCTAGAGACCAAAGACAGTTTCATTGTTCTCAAGCAGTTACCATTTTAACCAAAGCATACTAATTTGATGTCTTAGCTTATCAAAAGACAGAAGATATGCTTTATTTCAATGTTGTGTAACTGCTTCAGGCTAACTGGCATCATAAACATCCAATCTGGCTTCTTATTGTAAGTACTGAGTTGACAGGAACATCTCCCAATAGCCAGAATTTTGATGTATCTTACACATTGTTAGGTACAAGGAATTAGTCCAACTAAAAAGTGTTTCAATAGGTTTTCAATTTGAGGAGAGTCCAGCGTGTTATAAAAAATAAGGTACAGCCAGTAACTAGATTACCCAAAGAACATTTGGCAAAAGAAATTACTCTCCACTTTTCAGTTACTTGTGCCTAATTGTTTCTTAGTTGCCACTTTTCAGTTACTTGTGTCTAATTGTTTCTTAGTTGCCACTTTTCAGTTACTTGTGCCTAATTGTTTCTTAGTTGCCACTTTTCAGTTACTTGTGCCTAATTGTTTCTTAGTTGCCACTTTTCAGTTACGTGTGCCTAATTGTTTCTTAGTTGCCACTTTTCAGTTACTTGTGCCTAATTGTTTCTTAGTTGCCACTTTTCAGTTACTTGTGCCTAATTGTTTCTTAGTTGTCACTTTTCAGTTACTTGTGCCTAATTGTTTCTTAGTTGCCACTTTTCAGTTACTTGTGCCTAATTGTTTCTTAGTTGCCACTTTTCAGTTCCGTGTGCCTAATTGTTTCTTAGTTGCCACTTTTCAGTTACTTGTGCCTAATTGTTTCTTAGTTGCCACTTTTCAGTTACTTGTGCCTAATTGTTTCTTAGTTGCCACTTTTCAGTTACTTGTGCCTAATTGTTTCTTAGTTGCCACTTTTCAGTTACTTGTGCCTAATTGTTTCTTAGTTGCCACTTTTCAGTTACTTGTGCCTAATTGTTTCTTAGTTGCCACTTTTCAGTTACTTGTGCCTAATTGTTTCTTAGTTGCCACTTTTCAGTTACTTGTGCCTAATTGTTTCTTAGTTGCCACTTTTCAGTTACTTGTGCCTAATTGTTTCTTAGTTGCCACTTTTCAGTTACTTGTGCCTAATTGTTTCTTAGTTGCCACTTTTCAGTTACTTGTGCCTAATTGTTTCTTAGTTGTCACTTTTCAGTTACTTGTGCCTAATTGTTTCTTAGTTGCCACTTTTCAGTTACTTGTGCCTAATTGTTTCTTAGTTGCCACTTTTCAGTTACTTGTGCCTAATTGTTTCTTAGTTGCCACTTTTCAGTTACTTGTGCCTAATTGTTTCTTAGTTGCCACTTTTCAGTTACTTGTGCCTAATTGTTTCTTAGTTGCCACTTTTCAGTTACTTGTGCCTAATTGTTTCTTAGTTGCCACTTTTCAGTTACTTGTGCCTAATTGTTTCTTAGTTGCCACTTTTCAGTTACTTGTGCCTAATTGTTTCTTAGTTGCCACTTTTCAGTTACTTGTGCCTAATTGTTTCTTAGTTGCCCTTGCCTATTTTGCAGAGAAAGGTAGAATAACTTAATGCCCTTATATATTACTGTGACTGCTCTATAAGGAATCTTTCCTACCTGGCTAAACCTTTTAATTGTTGTTAATTTTCCACCAAGTGCTTTCTCTGTGCTTTATAAACATTTTATTCTTTAATGTCTCTGAATAACAATTATTCAAACTAATTTATAAATATTGTTGATTATATTCAACAAAGAGGATTATGTACGTATGTATATGTTCTTAACTGAGTCAGTCCCATTAGGTCTGTGGTCTGTTATAATGGGAGAATCAAGGTGGTATTCATGCTAACTAGGTAGAAATTTGTCTCAGGCACCAGAAATATCACCTGGTTTGTTTTTTTTTTTTTTTTCAATAAGTGCTATGGGATCTTTTACATTCACCTGAGCTACCACAAACTCACACAAATGGGACATAAGTTTAATATATTTTAATTATGGTTTGTTGTGAAAACATGCACTTACTTTATGTGAGTCGGAAGTGTACTATACTTTTTTATACATTTCTCCTGTGTTGTGCAGTCATGGAGTTGGTTGATATTAGTTATGATAGAATGGAAAGCCAAGTCCACCATAGAAGGTGGAAAGGGAATTTCTCTCTTGCAATAAGATGTTTTTTGTTCTATTTTTAGTAATTTCCAATGTAAACTTTTTGATACAGAAAAAAATGATGAAGTGCAACTTATTTTTGAATGAATCACACAACCATAGGGGAAAACAGCCCCAAAGTCTTCTGATCTTCTAGCGTCAAAGACGGGTATGATGTATTTTGAAATATTGGCACTAGTAGATGCTACATTATGTATTAAATTAGGAACTTCCTAACTATAAGTAAATGCTCTGATCTGAAGCTATTTCTAAAATCTTTTTGTCAAATGTTGTACAGTGTTTGGAAATTGTTAAAAGAATAAAGAGTAGAAAACATCATATCCCCATATCTGTAAATGTGTTTATTCATTTTCTTCGAAGGTGGTGCTATTTTTACTTTGTCTGTTAACATAACTGGATGGTGTCATACCTATGCATCTAGTTAATTAAAAAAACAAATAAAAAGTAAAGTCTGAGATAATCTTTCAGACAGTTATCTATGGGGAATATACAACTTGAGTTCTATAATATTTTGACCACTCTTTTGCAAGATTATGGCTACAATTCACTGCAACCAGAAATAAAGGTGAAGATTTCAATGTCAGTTCCTCCTCATCTAGTCAGGAGGTATGAATCACATGGTCACTTTGAAGAAGGAGTGAATGTTCACCAACACATAAAGCTTCAAAGTAGCCAAATCAAAACCTTCTTTTGTAATATCATTACATATTTTTGTGAAATTAGATGTCAATTTCTTCTAAAAGAAGAATAACATAGAAGTTTCTATAGCAAAGCACTGTGGGGAGAAACAGGAAGATGAAGTATGTACATTGTGATGGATGTGAGCATAATAGTGGGGGCAGAGCCAAGATGACCAACTGAAAGCAATATCTTTTCACAGCTACCAGGTTTCTTTCTCATACACTGGAAAAATATGAATGTAAAATATAAATCTTAACTAATCAGCTTTATTTTACTTCAGACTATGGAAGAACAAAACAATGTAAAGTTTTTGTTAAAACTTCCCTTGGAGAAATCTTCTATGAAAAGAAGTGTCCTGAGTATTTCCAAATTCTTTGAAAAAATGTTTACAACAAATGATGTCTTCTTTACAAGAACTCTCTTTGAAGAAGATGGATTTGAAGAGAATTTGAATAATCTAAAAGAAAACAGTTTCAATCAAGCAAACATACTATTGAAAATGATACAATAGCAGCAAGCAAAGATACCTGAAATAGAGACTGCAGTAACTGACGTGGATGGTAGGCTAAAGGAGAAAGAACTACAAACAGATTTTCTACTTAAACAAAGCACTTGGCTACAAAATAAAATGGATGACCAAGAGAAGAGAGAGAGAAGATGCAACATCAGAGTTTTTGGTTTACCAGAAGAAACAGAAGGATGAGAAATCATATAGCAATAACCCACGCCTGGGTGTGGGTAATGCTGGATTTACCCACGGTTGGCGTGGTTTGGTCCCGAGGGCGAAGCCCGAGGGACCAAACAAAGCCAGCCGTGGGTAAATCCAGCATTACCCACACCCAGAAGTGGGTTATTATTATATTAATGACATTATTTAAGAAAAGAAATAATTACTTTTCTTAAATAATGGCATTGTATAATGCCTCTTTACTGCCCTTCCGCAGCTGTCTGGTATTCTGCGGCAGTTCTGATGTACTGCGCATGCCTATGCAGTACATCAGAGCTGTGGGCAAAAGCAATGGAGAACGCAAGATCTCCGTTGCTTTTTTTTACTGTTTCGCTATGTTAAATGGGTTTAACATAGCGAAACAGTAAAAAGCAACGGAGATCTCCATTGCTTATTGTAAAGCTGTCTCGCTATGTTAAACCCATTTAACATGCGAACAGTAGTAACGGAGATCTTGCGATCTCCGTTGCTTTTAAAACTGTCTCGCTATGTTAAATGGGTTTAACATAGCGAGACAGTTTAAAATAAGCAACGGATATCTCCGTTGCTTATTTTAAAGCTGTCTCGCTATGTTAAACCCATTTAATATAGCGAGACAGCTTTTAAAAAAAAAAGCAACGGAGATCGAAAGATCTCTGTTGCTTTTTACAGACTGTGTCGCTATGTTAAAGGAGTTTAACATAGCGAGACAGCTTTAAAAAAAGCAACGGAGATCTCCGTTGCTTTTTTTAAAACCTGTGTCGCTATGTTAAACTCTTTTAACATAGCGAGACAGTGTTTTATACTAACGGAAAAAGTCCGGGTGACCGGACCTTTTTCCATTAGTATATTGAGGGATTTACAATGGGCACGCTGGTTGGGCTGGCCAATCAGCGTGCACGTTTTAGGGGAGGAATTGTATAAAGGCTATTGCCTTTTTATCTTCTTGGATTCCTAAGTTCCTCAAACAAGAAGGTACTCCCTGTGATATTGAAAGGGCACACTATTCTATAGATAAGCCAGTAGCTTCTACTCCTCTCTAGTCACCAAGCTCTATTGTTATAAAACTCATATAATTCCTAGACAAAGAACTAGTCTTAAAAACTGCTTGAGCAAAAAGCACCTTTAAAGTTTGGTCAACACCTCATTAAACTCAATAACATGTATTCTACTAAAATAGTTGAATAAAAGACAACAATGATGGCTATTTATTAAACTTCTGAAACAAAACAATATAAAAGCACATACTATCTATCCAACATGAAAAGGACTTCACTATCAGAATTAAGTAAGAACCTTTAACACCATAGAAGAAGCTACATCCTTTATAAAGAATAATAATTCAATACTCCTCACAAAAGACATGGACTGGACTTCTCCTATTCTTAAAAGATCACCAGAAATTCCAGTATTGCCTGACTCCAAGAAGAAGAAAAAGCAAAAAAACTGACAAATCTTCAGATGCATCATCAAAATCATCCAAGAGTTTACAAAATAAATGGCTGTAATATCTGTTATCTCCTATAACAAGTGCATCATCTAGGTGATGCTCGTGTTACTTCATAGAAAGTCATTTAAGGCTGTTCAACAACAGCTCCTCATGAATGGGTTTGTGTAATATTCCACTTCTGTCAAGCTAGGTTTCTTCATCACAGGTAAAACATATAATAAAAAGATGCTCCCCTTCTTTTCTTTTCTTTCTTTCGCTTTTCTACATCTTGAAGCTCTTGACATAACTGTTTTGGTAATAACTAAGAGATTTGAATGTAATTACAAATTGTTAGCTCTTAAATCATTGTCTTTGCTTATATTCGAAACAATTACTTTTGTCTACATCAGACTGGCACCTCTGAGTAGTACTGTTACTAATTTTATTGTCATATTTGTAGACTGTGGATTACTCTCTTTGAATCTCACATTCAAATACATTTGTAAGATAATACAATATTGTATTCAGATAGTAATATGGAATGGAGGAGAAAGGAAGAGAAAAATGCCTGATATTTTTATTAAGCAAGATCATTCTTTTTTCAAATGCTTTTTTCTCCTTTGGCTTCCTGCTGTCCTGTATAATAAACTATTCCCCAAATTGCACAGACAATATACATGAAATCAAATTTCTAATAAGTATTTATATTCACATAGTTATCTATCTACTTCACATATTTTTAAAAGTTAAAATAATTATCCTTCAAATGACTCACTGCCTTAATTGTTTTAAATGGGGATTACTGCTTGCTTGCATTTGTTTTTTTATCCCATATATTAGCAGCCATCTTCTCTCTTCATTCTGATGACAATAACAGTAATTTATGTTTACATGTATGATCATAAATGAAGACTGTAAGTGACTTCAATATACGAATCTTAAAGAGGCATTGCATATGTCAACACTTATAGATCCTCTAAGACCTTTATATACTTCCAAAATAGGTAGAATGGGACAACCACAAATAGAAATGCAGGTCTTTTTCATTAATTTTTTACTGGTAAACACAGACTTAGAGGAGGAGGAAGAGAGAGAGGTGAGGGAATTTGATGTTAGGAAAAGGTCACTGCAATATTTCATGCTGCAACTCTAATCACAGAACTTGCTAAAAATCCTTTTATATGTTTTGTATTTAGGCAATTTTATGTTTTAAATTAAATTAAAGGAACACAACTATGCTTGCTGTTTAGTTGTTTATATGCAGTGACATTCATACATTAATGCTGTCTATAAAATACTGGAAAACATTTATAAGATTACTGTTTATGTATGAATGTTCAGAATGTGTGTTTTACTAGATACTGTTATCATAAATCAAAAGAATGTAATTTCACTTTTTTCATTTTCCCCCTTTTTCCTGCTTCTTGCTTACAGTGATTGTGCTGTGCAACATACCCCTGCCTCAGTTAATGCTTCATATAACAAACTTCCAACAAGAACTTTTATTCACATGCACTCATCCCAGCATAGCAGTTTAATAGTAAACACTCCTAGCTTGTTATAAAAAATCAAGACATCACATGTAATGTTCATTTGTTCTCTCTCTACCTTTTAACATAATCCTTGTTTATGTATGTAAGTAGTAATTAAGAGTATACATGACTCAATTTAACAGTTCTTAAATAAGTATTCCTTACTTTATACTTTCAGTTTTAATTGTTTATAATCTTCTTATATAATCTTAACCTAAGTTATGTGAAGCAACCGAGAGTAAGAACATAATTTTTTTTTTTTAATTTGTACATATTAGTGAATCAGATGAAAAAGAGGAGAAGAGTTAAGAAGGGGAAGGGGAAGGAAAGGAAAAATGTAATTTATGTATCTAAGAGGTTTTATACTAGAAGATTAAATAGCATATTTGTTACTGCTATTACTATACCTTTTTTGTGAATAAGACACTAAGTTACTGATATACTTAAAAATGAATTAAATGAGGATAAGGGGGAAACAGAGGAGGAAGTAAGAGTATAGAAAGAGAAAAATAACAGAAGGTGAAAATGGAAAGAGAATAAGAGAAAGAAGAGAGAGAAAAAAAAAAAGAAACACGCAGTGTACAGTGGAATATTCACAATGACATATTTTAGAATATTGTACTTTAACAGAGGTTTGACCCTACAGTTGTGCTATCTCAGAGTTATTGAAAATTCTGAAATAAAATTATCTTTCACAATATCTGCTCTGTTTAAACATTGTTGTGGACATTGCTGATATATAATCTAGAGAATGTACTCTCATCTTAGAAGAGATATATATTACTCTGGCATTAATAATATGATACTGATCATAATATTTTACAACAACTGATTTGCCAATGAGGGAGAGTTTGGAAGGGATGGAAAGAAGAACTTAAGATAAGAGAATGGAGAATAAAAACAAATATGAACAAATCATAGATAAATGGGTGTGAAGCAAACAAAAGAGGATTAAATGAGAACAAAGAATTGAAATGAAGTGAAATATACCCAGACAATACTATATGAACTGAGCTGATTATGGGTACAGCATATATCACATCATATAAGCATTATATATCGTTGAATAATTGTTGTAGATTTCTTTTAAATGGCTATAACTGATTTGTTTATTTATTTTTGGTTCCAAAAAGTTTTTTTGTGATAACATAATATCACATGTTAAAACCTAACTCTTTTCACAAGATGGAAGGAATACATACAGAGAGAATCGGGGAATGAGAACAGTATGTTGCAACAGTAAAGACACAACAGGAAAAGAATCAGAAGGTATAAAATAAATGTAAGATGAGAGGGGGGACTTGGAAGGTGCAAGGATGAGAAGTAAAGGAGAAGGAAGGTGACCGAGAAGTAAGAAAATGGGGCAATAAGCACAATAAAAAGCTCAGAAGAAATGAATGTAAATCTTTTTGATAAAGTTATATATTTATTTTGCAATAGTTGCTACTGTTTCTTCCATCTAAGTAAAGATAAATATATACATGTGACTAGATTTTAATATAACCTTTACATATTTTTCATTGGGATATATTATATCACAAAAATGTGTAGTAATACTGACTATAAAAATTTAAGATTTGCAACTTTTATATATAAATAACTATTTTATAAGTCACAGAGAAGGAAAGGGAGAGTTACTGGATAGACAATAGTGGGAGAAAGACTAAAGATATAAAAAATTGCAAGCTAGTCATTACATAACATTACAGGTTATAAATGTAAATCTCATCCTCCAGGATGAGTTTTTAACTGCACAGCTCTGATTTAAATCACTTAACACTTTTGTTATCCGCAGTGGTTCAGTGGTAGCATTGTTGCCTCACAGCAAGAAGTTCTCCCATTCAATTCTCGGCTGGAGTGTGTGGAGTGCCTTCTGTGTGGAGTCTGCATGTCCTTCCCGCGGTTGGGTGGGCGTTCAAAAGACATGCGTAAATAGGCGTGACTTTGTTGAAGGTCGAACGTCGAGCTGGCACCTTGGTGTTTGTGAAAATCTACTGCCAATCATTAGCGGACCAGAGTTACGTTGTGGCGACCTCTAACCGGGAAAAGCCGAAAGACAACAACACTTTTGTTATTTTCAGGAATTTCTTTTTCTAGATTGCTTGAGAGTGCTAATCTAGTCATAGGTTACTTCTAGACTAGGACTTTTTTTTCCAGTTCCATGAGTGTAGTTATATTTACAGTATATTCTGTTTCTTAAATATATATAATTTCACTACACCTAGGCAAACCTGAAAATACATTCTGCTTCATGATCTTCTTAGGAGTCAACTATTAATAAATCTCTTTAATTACTAAGCAAATTTCTTATTTTTACAAGTTACCTATTCTTACATAATTTGCTGGACTTTTTTCTTTATTATATCTTTAAATGTTAATGGTTTACATACCTCTAAAAAGAGGGATGTTTTATTGAAATTCCTTAACATTAACCGTGCTCATATAGTACTTCTACAGACAACTCTTATCAAATACTCAGACAGAAAATCATGAATTCCAAATCAATATAAAATTTTAACTCAATCATCTTTTATATCATTATGTGGAAAACAACTATACTTATGCCTTATATCATTTATAAATTTGAAGATAAAGAAGGGCCATGCTCAGTGGTGACAATAAAATATAATAACAGAATTGTGACTTTAGTAAATGTATACTGGTTTTCAGAGATGGGTGTTAAGCCAGCCAAGGGGGAAAAAACACTTAGACTTTATTTAAAAAAAAACTTACCACATAGCTGAATAATAGGAGGTAACTTCAATTATGTGTTAAGTACTATTGAACCTACTGCTACTAGAAATTTTAGATTGCTACCTTCACCCAAATCTCTTAAAAAGGAAAATAATTGCTCAACTTAAAAAAAAAAACATTTACAATAAGAGATGAAAAAATATGGAAGACAAACTAGAATAGATAAGATAATGACCTCTCAAGATTTAACCTCAAAAATAACTTTCTTTAGTAAGTTATTTTATTCTTTCTCTAATTTCTGATCATAATGCCCTTATTTTAAAGATCTCTCAACATTTTAATAAACAGAATCTCCTCTTATATGGCTAACTTGAAAGAATTTAAATGCTGGTTCCAGTCAGAAATAGATAGTTTAATGAATATAAATTGCTACAATGAAATATGCAATACTATGATTTGGGACTCCTTTAAAGCCTATTTTTATGGAAAAAAACATAGCTTGGTGTAAGAAAAAGTAAAAGAATGGAATAAATAATTTATTGAGACTCAAAATAAATTGCAAGATTTAAATCAAAATTTAATACTAGAGATAAAATTAAACACAAATAGAATAAAAAATTAAGGGCAGCATTATGGCACATCAAGTAGTATTGTTGCCTGATAGCAAGAGGTTCTCCAGTTTGATTCATGGCTGGGGTGCCTTCTGTGCAGAGTCTGCATCTCTTCTTTATGTTTGTGTGTGTGTTTTTTCCCAGGTACTCTAGTTTCTTCCCACATTCAAAAGACATGCAGTAGGTAGATTAAACACTCTAAATTTGTCATAGGTGTGAGTGTGTATGTGTATGTGTGAAATGGAAACACAACCACAGCATGGCCAGCCATGCAGCAGTGTGAAAATTGGTTCTAGATGATTGTCAGTGTTAAAGTGATGCCCTGATCCCATATGCAAAAATGGGAAAAAGAGGTTGTGGATTAATGCGGATAAAATTAAATAACAAGAAATTGGTTATTTAACGAAAAGTACTTGGAACTCATAAAACAGCAGTTAGCATTACCACCTCACAGCAAGAGGTTCTCTGGTTCGATCCTCAGCTGGGATGACTTCTATGCAGAGTCTGCATGTCCTCCCTATGGTTGCGTGGGTTTCTTCTGGGTGCTCTGGTTTCCTCTCACATCCCAAAAACATTCTGTGTGTGTATTGGACACTCTAAATTGGCCCTAGGCATGAGTGCGTGCATGTGTGAGCCTTCTGTGGAAGGTTGGACACTGGGCTGGCAACCCGTCACCGTAAAACTCCACTACCAATCATGAGCGGACAGGTGATCCGCTGTGGTGACCCCTAACTGGGAAAAGCCGAAAGAAGAAGAAGACCTGAAACTCATAAAACATATGACAGCTTTAGATCTTGAAAAACTGAAACTAACTTCATATGCAGTATTACTTAAACACCTGCATAACCTTTTAAAGAATTAAAATGTAACCTAGATCACATCACATAGAAATGATTAAAACCCTAATAATAACAGAAAATATACTTATATAGGATATATTTCTGAAACTTTTCGACAATGTTATATTTAGTTAAATTAAATAAATTCTCAAAATGATATTACCAAATAAATAAATTTGGGTCTATATTAGAAGACCAAATGTTTCAGTGATCGACCACCTAAACATTGATATTCTAATATCAAAAGCAAAAAATGGTGAACAGATGATTTAACATAGGAAAAGATTTCCCTTGGCCATTCAGCAGAGTTTGCTATTTCCCTACTGTTGTGCAATCTCGGAGTTGGTATATTAAGTTGGGGGCACAGCCCTCCACGTTGGGGGGTGTGGGGGGCAAAGCCCCCCACTTAATTTAGATGTAAAGTAATGTTTTTGTGTTGTGGCTGAGGGATGTGTTTCCCTGGGGCATTTGACATTGAGTGTTTTGATATTAGAAGATTGATGTTTAGATGTTCGATCACTTAAATATTTGGCCTTCTAATACAGACCAAATTAAACAAAATTCCTCCTAAATTAAAAACAAGCCCACTTAAGCATATTTCTTATTAAGAAATCTCTAAAAAATAAATTCTTTTAAACCAAATAAATCACCAGGAATTGATAGTTTAATTCCCATATCAGTTAAACTACTCCCTTGTCAAATGTTACAACTTTTTCAAGAAGTCCTAACAGCTACACAAGTATCTAGAATGATGCACACACTTGGAAATATTCATTAATTATCCCATTATTAAAGATGATAAGGCTCTCTAATTATATTCAGCTTATAGCCCTATTTCTTTATTAAGCTTGGATTATAAAATCTTTATGTCCATCTTAGCAGATGAACTAAAGGATATTTTTTTCCTAATTTAATTAATGCTGATCAACTGGGTTTTATATTTCAGAGGTAAACATAAGGCAACATAAAAAGAATGAACTGAAATAAAAAATAATTCTTCTTTATAAATCTTGACATAGAAAAAGCTTTCAATTCTTTAAATTGGAGTTACTTATTCAAAATAGTAGTGTGCTATTGTTTTCCTTCACTATTCCTTTCCCTCCTAGAAAATGTTTATAAAAAAATTAATCTTACATTAAATTAGGTCCCTTCTCCTCTGAATTAACTAAAATAAACAGAGTAACAAAACAAGGGTGCCCTTTACCCCCATTATTTTTGCATTAGATATTGAACATTTATCTATCAGTATCTGAAATAGCTCAAACATAAAAGGTGTAGAATAAATGAAAATTATAACTCTAAGATAATACTTCTTTTTTGCAAAAGATATGATGTGAACAATATTAAATTCTAAAGAAACCATGAGAGATTTTTTCCCAGTTACAAAGATATTCTGGCTAACTATGTTTGCAGGTGATTTCTAGCTAGGAGCATTCATTGAATCCCCAAATGACTTAGCCATCCTGCACAAAAGTTTTGTGTGAAATAAATAACTGGTCACAAAAATCATGGACTGAAACTAAATGCCAAAAAGACATTATTGTATTCTTTGGGAAGTCATCTACCCCAGGGAACTAACACATTGACAATGAACACCTAATAGTTGACTCAGTTGTTTGAGATTTGGGAACTTATGTGGACAGTGACCTAACTTTTCACCAACATGCGTCCATTGCTGTAAGAACGTCCTTCTATATTGCACAGCTTATAAACAAAGGGATTGTGTCTAGATCCAGGGATGTCACTGCCCCCTTTACTCAGCCCTTATTGGGCCAGTTTATTGAATATAATATCCCCTTTGGCATGTATCTATCTAGACTCATGCAACAACTGGAATGCCCACAAAGATACTAAAAGGATGCAAGGCCCAAACAACATGTCCTAAATGGGCCGACTCAAACTGCTGTCATTATACGCAGACTGCTAAGAGGTGACCTGTACCTGGCATACAAGCCATCCTCCCACCCAATACTAATGGATCCACTTCACATCAGCAAGTCCATGGGCAATCAGAAATACTTGGTATAGGTATCTAAACCTCTTCTGCAACATCAGCAGAATGGTTTGGAGAGACGGGCATCTTTCACAGAGGATATCACTGCTCTGGAACAGATTCTCCATCCACATTAAACAAAGTTCATCTCTGTCCATATTCATACTCAGTTTAGATCTATGGGTGGGAAATAGAAAAAAATATCACACAACTGCCCTCTGTATTACTAATAGGCAGGTGCAGCTCTTAAATGCTTTATCCCATGCATGGTTCCCTCAAATCATTTATGGTATGATTCCAGTTATTCTCATTAGGGATAATATATAATTTTTGTCTATGGGATGGGAAAGGCCATTCTCTAACCAAATGGAATAGGTTAATTTGAGCATTAAAAGGAAATTGGCTTGGTTAAAATGGCCCACAAGGGCTGTTAGTCTAGTGTCTACTTATGAACCTATGAACCAATAGGGAATTAAATATAATCACATCAATAGATAAAAACAACTATTTGGTCTTCATTTTAATATCCCAAAATCCAAACATAAGATTATAAATAAGAAAACAAAACACAAAATCGACCCACTGAGACTTCAATGTGAAAGAATTTCAATCTTTATCATATTTAGAAATATTTACCACTAAATCCTTTGATGTTACTAGATATATCTATGTATACAAAACAACACAACTATTGAAAATAATGAACTAACAACAGCATTCCATGATACATTTATTTCCCCTGGAGAAACCTTCTTGGGAGGATAACACACAATACTCACAATCCTCTTCAGTATACCAAATGACTTAAATCACAATGTAACACAATTACAATCACTTTGCTAAAACCATCCAAAACATTTTCCAGTTACAGCCAAAACTTAACCCATTAGGACACATGGTATTACATTTTAACATAACTATAATTTATTTTCATAGTAAGTATTTTTTCATATAAACCGGATTCCTAAATGAACTTTTAACTTGCTCTAAAATCATGACTTTTAAATTGCTTTCTGAATTATGCATGGCATTAAAATTAACTATCAAAGGACTATCCTTTTTATATTTCTAAGATGCTTCTTAATTCTAGTGGAAAAAGTTGTTTTTGTTTTCCTGATATGAAATAATCCAAATGGACATTTAATAACATAAATCACCATACAACTCTCACAACTATGACTAGCTATATAGATCTTTATGAATTATTTCAGAAATTATTAAACAACCAGACAACATATATGTACATAATTTAGTTTCTGTTGTAATCATAGAAATGTGTCTGTATTTAGCAAGGGCATCAGGACTGTTGTTATATTTGGGTAATACAATAATAATGGAGTGTTAGGATGAGGGGGTAATTTAATTCAATTAAATGGTTCCTGAAAGTGGTTTTGTATAGCAAAATATAATTTACCAGTAAGACTATCAGAATCTAGGGCTTTTCTTCTGAAACTTCTCCTAAGGAACATGTGAGCCGCTTCCTCTAAAAATGGCTCACTGAGAATGTGGATTAGCACTTTGGTAATGACTGGCAACCTTTTTTCATCAAGGGACAATCTTTACATTAGCATATTCCCTCTTAAAAGTTTGCCATAATCTAATACAGTAATGTAAAGTCAGCTATTAATATGTCCAACCTATATTTGCATGTAGGTGGGGTGCTTTTGCATATCAACATTTGTGAATGCCTTATCTCCAGTCTATATGCCTAATGCAGAACAATTACTCACATGGAGGATTTTCATAAAAGACAGTTTATTAAATCATAAAGAATGATTCATTAGGTGTCTTTTATTTCTTTTCCTCTCTCCTCCCAGTATGCTTCCTCTGCTAGAGCTGCCTGATAGCTCCTCTATCTTTGTCCAGTCTGCCCATTAGTTCTATTGGGGGGGAGGACCACATATCCTGGGGCTACTTGAGATTCCCTCAACCTTTTCTTTTCTGTCCAGGGAGTCTAATCAGCCCATTCATTCCCCCTATGGTAAGAGGTGGGTGGTTAAGAGTGGGCTAGATTCAGGTCCACCAGACTGGCTACTCTCTCCATGGAGCAATTGTCTCAGCAACTCTTTTGTGAGGTATGTAGTATTGCCTGCTTGGTGACAATGGCCAGCATAAGCTGTGTGTGTGTGTTGTGCAGGATAGTACACATGTATGCAATACCTCATATAGCCATGAGGTGTCACTCAAGTGACAAGCCAGTAATTTTTTCACCCCAAAATGGGCAGTTGGATGACAGCTACATACTGCCATCTTTTCATTGTTACTCCCCCATCACCCATGCTGCTAATCACACACATCTGGGTCACAGTCAGGGTTTTGCCCATTGTGCCATGAGGCTTAGCTTCAGCCATACATTTGTCAAACACATCTGCTTCAGCCGTACATTTGTCAAACATCTTTATTTTGATAATTACATTTTTTTGCAAGTGTCATATCGACTATTAGCTTCAACCTTTGCTTGGCTGATTTTGGCATTCTGCTACTGCTTCAGCTGGTACACAGCTTACGTGACCTGACAACGTAAGAACAATTCATGGATTCCTATAGAATTTCATTGGCATTCCTACAAATTTATTCATTTAATTTTATTTGACATTTGTTTTACCAGGAAAGTCTAACTTGGAACAAACTAATTTTCAGCACCAGCCCGGGAAGAAGGGCTCCAGAAGCATGTCTTTGTAACTTGGGAGGAAACTGGAGCAAACGGATGAAACCCACAGGAATGCAGGGAGGACATGGAGACTCCACACAGAAGGCACACCAGCTGTGAATCGAATTGGAGAACCTCTTGCTTTGAGGTGATAACTCTAACTACTGTACCACTGTGTCGTCCAGGTCAAATAAATAAATAAATTGTGCTACAGTAATATTTTTATGCTTTGACATACAATTCAATGTTTTCTCATTTTTTAGTATTAAAGGATCTAACCAGATATGATTTTTATGCACTCTTTGCACAGTGTTCAGCTGCAGAAGAGAGAAATATTTCTAACTTTTGTTGAAGATACAATAAAATAATTGAGGTGGGATCCTTGTAAGGAACTTGAAGCAATGCAAATATATTTTGCAATGTTTGTGAGCATGGCTCTCAAAGTAGCACCAAGGGCACAACCTTCATAAAGTGCATCATCATTTTAGGCTACTTTTATATCTCTCCACTGGAATCACAGCCGGCCTTAGGCATAGGCCAACTAGGTGGCCGCCTAGGGCACCGTTCTAGCAGGGATGCTTTTCCAGTATTTATTTGGTGTAGGTAGACCAGGATGGGGGCACTGGGTGATGTGGTGGGGGACACCATGGAACCCTTTTGCCTAGGGCACCAGGTGACCTAAGACCGCTCTTCTTCTTCTCTTTCAGCTGTTCCTGTTAGGGGCCCCCACAGAGGATCATCTGTTTCCATTTCTTCCTGTCTTCTGCATCTTGCACTGTCACACCAATCACCCGCATGTCCTCTCTCACCACATCCATAAACCTTATCTTAGGCCTTCCTCTTTTCCTCTTACCTGGCAGCTTCATCCTTAGCATCCTGTTCCCAATATACTAAGCATCTCTCCTCAGCACATGTCCAAACCAATACAATCTCACCTCTCTGACTTTGTCGCCAAACCATTCAACCTCAGCTAATCCTCTAATATACTGATTCTTAATCCTGTCCATCCTTGTCACACCCAGTGCAAATCTTAACATCTTTAACTCTGCCACTTCCAGCTCTGACTCCTGCCTTTTTGTCAATGCCACCATCTCCAACCCATACAACATAGCTGGTCTCACTACCCTCTTCTAGACCTTCCCTTTCACTCTTACTTGTACCCGTCTGTCACAAATTACTCCTGACACTCTTCTCCACCCATTCCACCCTGCCTGTACTCTCTTCTTCACCTCTCTTCCACACCCACCATTACTCTGAACTGTTGATCCCAAGTATTTAAACTCATCCACCTTCACCACCTCTACTCCCTGCATCCTCACCATTCCTCTATCCTCCCTTGCATTCACACACACACATATTCTGTCTTAGCCCTGCTGACTTTCATTCCTCTTCTCTCTAGAGCGTATCTCCACCTCTCCAGGGTCCCCTCAACCTGGTCCCTACTCTCACTACAGATCACAATGTCATCTGCAAACATCATAGTCCATGGGGCCTCCTGTCTGACCTCATCTGTCAACCTGTCCATCACCACTGCAAATAAGACAGGGCTCAGAGCTGATCCTTGATGTAATCCCACCTCCACCTTAAACGCATCTGTCACTCCCACTGCAGACTTCACCACTGTCTCACTACCCTCGTACATTTCCTGTACCACTCTTACATACTTCTCTGCCACTCCTGACTTCCTCATACAATACCACAAGTCCTCTCTAGGCACCCTATCATATGTTTTCTCCAAGTCCACAAAGACACAATGCAACTCCTTCTGACCTTCTCTATATTTCTCCATCAACACTCTCAGAGCAAACATCACATCTGTAGTGCTCTTTGCCAGCATGAAACCATACTGCTGATCACTAAACATCACCTCTCTTCTTAAACTAGCTTCCACTCTCTTTCCCATAACTTCAAGCTGTGGCTGATCAATTTTATCCCTCTGTAGTTACTACAGCTCTGCACATCACCCTTATTCTTAAAAATAGGTACCAAAACACTTTTTCTCCACTCCTTAGGCATCCTCTGACTTTCCAAAATTTCATTAAACAATCTGGTTAAAAACTCCACTGCCATTTCTCCTAAGCACCTCCATGCTTCCACTCATATGTCATCTGGACCAACAGCGTTTCCATTCTTCATCCTCTTCATAGCTATCCTTACTTCCTCCTTGCTAATCTGTTTCACTTCCTGATTCACTATCCCCACATCATCCAACCTTCTCTCTCTCTCATTCTCTTCATTTATCAGCCCCTCAAAGTACTCTTTCCATCTGCTCAACACACTCTCCTCGCTAGTGAGTACATATCCCTCACTATCCTTTATCACCCTAACCTGCTGCACATCTTTCCCAGCTCTGTCCCTCTGTCTAGCCAATCAGTACAGGTGCTTTTTCTCCCTCCTTAGTGTCCACCCTTTCATACAACTCTCCATATGCCTTATCCTTAGCCTTCGCCACCTCTCTTTGCCATGCTCCTCATCTCCTTATACTCCTGTCTACTTTCTTCATCTCTCTGACAATCCCACTTCTTCTTCACCAGCTCTTCCTCTGTATACTCTCCTGTACTTCCTCGTTCTACCACCAGGTCTCCTTGTCCTCCTTCCTCTGTCCAGATGTCACACCAAGCACCTTTCTAGCTGTCCCCCTTTCCATCTCTGCTGCAGTTACCCCAGCTATTCGGTAACTCTTCACTGCCCCCCAGTGCCTGTTTTAACTCTTCCCTGAACTCCACCTCACAATCACCCTTTTGCAACTTCCACCATTTGATCCTTGGCACTGCTTTCACAATCCTCCTCCTCTTCTTGATCACCAACGTCATCCTACCTAAGGACACTCCTGACTGGTATAACAGGCACTGTTCACAGTGAGTAAAAATCATTTCATTGTGCCTTAGAAGCAGAAATAAATCAAGAAATAAAGATTACAACAGTGAATGCAGTGGGAAGAAAAAAAATACCTGGTCAGGCTAGTCTGACTGGGGTGGTGTTATAGCTAGATCTGGGAGGGGTAAGTGATAAACAAGTCAAAGATGTAGACTGCATGTAGTACAAGAAACATAAACTGTCTGATGTGGGTTTAAGTTCTGAGCTCATCTGTCCATATACAATCCCTTTTTCCCATTTTTGCACATGGCGTTTAGCTGTCACTTCAACAGTAACAATCACCTAGAGTCAAGGTTTACACTGTGGGATGGCTAGTGCTGCCATGTTTCTGAGCTCATATCACTATATAATTACTAAACATTGAAAGCAGTAACCTTTGACTCCCCTGTCACACTGAGGGTACAAACCAGGACCACCTGAAAGATCACATGACTGGCTCTTCTCCTCACTCAATGTCATGCCAAGGGTACCGATATATGTTTGCTTCCAGTTTCAAGCATATAAACTGGACTTTGAAATTACACAAAGTATAATTTCACACAGGCGTAACATACATATGTTCCTATCCAAGAGTGGAGTACAAATTTCACAGAGGCGTAACATACATACGTCCCTATCCAGGAGTAGAGTACTGAAAACTGTTGACACCATTAGTCATGAGAATCTTAATGGTATCTGTGTCTTCACAACTTACTCTGGTATCAGATCAAGTTATCCCAGCATTTATAGGTAAATCTGTGCTACTCTGCCTTAGGTGACATTGAATCTTTTTGGGATATGTCATTTGCACTTGTATTTGTTAGTTTCAAGCAGCCCTGGGTTTTTCTTTATCTTGGGGTGGGCTAGAATTTTGAGGTTTATGTGATGTACAGGAGGAATTCACACTGTTAGCATAGTGAGCCTTTCTGTTTACAGCTTTGGGAGTTTTAGTGAATCAACAGTTTAATATTTAACCTGTTCTTCACTGCTGGCATCCATGATTACTTTTTGTTGGGACATTGTCATCTACACAAGCCTATACTGACCTCTTAGTTACCTGTAATATGTATAGGGAGTTCTATGTCACAGCACTCTGCATGGCAGTAGTTATGCCCATGGTTTACAGTATTTTTTTATCTCATTTTTATTTATCAAATGCCATTTCCTGACAATTCATTCACTTAATGGCACTCTGAAAATGTGTGTATTTTGGTTTTCTAACCCACCTTGTATGGTACATACAAATCCTTCCTTTAGATGATGCTGTAAATGAATTCAGTACAACTTTCCCGAATATCTTAAATAGCTGAGTACCTCCTAGAAGGAAGAGACTAAAAACAAATAATGCAGTTTGGTTATTCAAAACGAGTAGAATGCTACTGCAGGTTACAGAAAAAGCATGGAAAGAATTACAAAAATATAAAACACCTTCGTATTTTCAAAATAATAGTAAACATAATCCTAAAAATTTCTGGACAGGCAATAAAGCAATCTTACATCCCAGTCATAAAGTCCACCCTAACCCCTCTCCAAACATTCTCCACATATCCACACAGCAGGATTCCCTAATGCAATACACAGATGACTCCAAACTAATATGCACATCTTACAAAGCGGCACACCTCCAAAAACTTACTCAGGAAGCTTTAACAACAACTGAAACATGGCTTTGTAACTCACAGTTCATGCTCATCCCTAAAAAAAAAAATAAATACTACTTTTTCCCCATATCCCTCTGCCATGGAAAAAAACTAAATTTAAAGTGGATGATAATCTTAAATTCAACCTGCATATATAAAATTGGATAAAAAAACTGTCTGCATTATACTAACTTACCTTTAATTTCTCTGTAAACTGGCTAAGGATTTTCTAACTATTAATCACTGTTACATAACTTGTATCTGTTCATAGCTAATTTCTTAATGTTGCTGCTGTCTTTTGGCTTTTAGGGGTCGCCACAGTGGAACTGCGGTCCGCTAATGATTGGCAGTAGATTTTCATGGTGCCGAGTTGCCAGCTCGACACCCAACCTTCAATGAGGGCAAGCCCATTCACGCATGTCTTTTGGAATGCCACTTAACCCGCGGGGAGGACATGCAAGCTCTACACAGAAGGCACTTCCCGCACTCCAGCCGAGAATTGAACAGAAGAACCACTTGCTGTGAGGCAACAATGCTACCGCTGCACCACTGCGGCTCATTATGTGTAATTTGATATAATTATTTAAACTGAATTTTTTTTTACTATTTTTAGACTGTAAAATTATTGTTCTTAAAATGTTTTGAGATACTTTGAAGTTTTTGTCCTTGGACCTCCACGGAAAATGGGCTCATACCCAGTTGGACTTTCCCAGTAATTAAATGTCAATAAATAATAAAATAAATAAATAAATACATACATACAACCTCTCTAAAGACATAGTAGTTACATGTGGTAAGGAAACAATGTTACAAGTAGCAATAAAGACAAGAATAAAATGGCTGCTAAAAATGTAAAGTTAAGTTAGAAAGTATTGCTGGGAAATTGTTTAAAATGTTAATATTGATTAAAATTTATTTGTCTTGCAGACAATGTTTGGATATAAATCAGCATGTTTTTTTTTCAGCAAGAAAATCTTGTCAGATTAACTTGATGAATTTCTATAATCACTGATATTGATGCAAGGGTTTTCAGTGGATATCATAGATTTAGCAAAGATTTAGCAAAGGTGTTTGACTCGGTACCACATAAAGAGATGAGGAGAGAAATCAGCAACTTTACATAAATAGGTTTATTGTTAAATGGGTTAAGAGCTGGTTACTGAAAGGAAGAAGTAGGGTTAAACTGATAATTACCAGTCTGACTATAAACATGTTATTAAGGGAGTATGACAGGGTTCCTACTAGGCTCGTTCCAGTTTAATGTTTTTTATGTTCGCTCTAGACAATCAGGAAATATTTGCTTCAGCAAATTTGCTGGTGAAACTAAGTTCGGTAGTATCACAGCAAGTGATATCAACATTTTGCACACTGTTTGGTGAAATGCCCCCAAAACAGTATCTCCTTTAATGTAAATAAGTAAATAAATAACAATAATAATAATCATAATAATAATAATAATAATAACAATAATAATAATAATAACAATAATAATAATAATAAAAATAATAATAACAATAATAATAATAATAACAATAATAATAATAATAATAATAATAATAATAATAATAATAATAATAATAATACATGCAATGTTATATATTGTGGTGGGAGGAACAGAAAGGATCAAAATGCACTAGCCAATATTGTCCTAAAAGACAAAGAGGTAATTAAGGATTTAGGTCTGCATGCACATAGTAACCATGTGTTTGATCAAAATGTAACAAATGTTTTTAAACGATGTTACATTATTATGAAAGATTTAAGTACATTTGTCAGCAAGATAGTTGATGTATTGCTTCCTCTATACAAATCCTTGGCTAGGCCAATAAGTGAATACCATGGACCAATGTGTCCCCATAATAAGGTAGTTGGTTTGAGCTGTATAAGCTATGAGAACAGACTAAGGACTTTAAAATTATTTTCTATTAGGTACATGACCTAGAGAGGTGAGTTAATGTTCATGCATAAATGCTATAACAGTGATGCATCGAAACATTGTGTTGGGGTGTCATTTATTAACCACAGTATTAGCTAACTCAATAACAAATTTGCAGTTGATGCATCGAGGTATTTGGTGGAACTGTAAAGTATAATTTTCTTTTCAAAGAAGGAGGTTTGTGGAATAACCTTCCTTTCTCTTTTACAACTATTCCTAGCCTGATATGTTTTAAAAGTTTATTAGATTCTTAGGCAAAAGATTTGGTATTTTAATCAAAAAATGAGTGCAAGCAAGCTCCACGATTACCCTGTAGGTCTTCAGCTTGTGTGACTAATACATTGTAACATTGCAACTATTATGTTGCTAGTTACCTGGGCATCAGATGTGTTCCATGCATGGGAGACCATTACTGCACAGGTCACCAACCCCTTGCATTCAGTAACAGATTCCTTCTTTCTCACAGCTTACAAAATCTCATTGGCAGCCATTATTTCTCTGGCCAAGAAACGTGACTTGCAATGGAAGAAGATTCTGCAGTCAGCTTTGACACATCTTTAATGGAAAAAAAAAAAAATATATATATATATATATATATATATATGTTTATATATATATATATATTTATATATATATATATATCTATATATATATATATATATATATATATATATATATATATATATATATATATATATATATATATGCATGTACATATATATATATATATATATATATATATATATATATATATATATATATATATATATTCAAAAATGTAAAAAAAGGCAGACAGCCTAGGAAAAAAAAACGTTAACACAGAAATGCATGACTATGCTGCTAGAAAGTTGATGAAAACGAAACACACATTTTTAACAGTATTTTTAACAGATGCCTCTAAATACCAAACCATATGATTCTGAATTGAAATTTTCAACATGCCATGCATGGACAACCACCTGAACTAAAACATTAAATTTGTGCAACTTGGATTCAAAATGCGATTATTCTGAAACAACATTTGCAAATGGAATTTCATAATGGTATGCAACAGTTTGACTAAAGAGTACCTAAAAATGACTACAGATAAAAATTATGAAAATGCAAAATAATCTATCAGTTAAAATGGAAGACCATGAATTATAGAACATTTTAAAAGTATTTGCTACAAATTCTCATAAGTCTGCCAAAATGGACTTCTTAGATTTGTTAAAGAGTTGCTTCTTGACTGCAGCCCAGGACACAGGGCTTCCTTCCTTCCTTCCTTCCTTCCTTCCTTCCACCTCCATTTGCCACCCGTGTTACACTAACCAACTCATTTACCCTGCCAGCTAGTGCTCCTGTATGGGGCAAAGATATCTGCTAGGCTTATCCAGTCAATAAATATATTTAATAAATATGAAATTTCAACATAGCACCTACTGATTACCAGCATCTAAACGTTGACACTAGATTTATGCAAGCTGAATCCAAAACATAAAATTGCACAATGAAACAGAGAGATTATAGCCCTATGAACAAGCAATTACCTAAAAAAGAACAAGCTACCTTACATTAAAATACAGTACAAAACATAAAATAATTATACATAGCCTATTACATATAAAATTAAAACTTTCTCTAAAAAATACTCATTTTATAAGTGCAATAAGGCATTTGAATATGTTCATGGTATATTACTTCATACCATAAAATTCAACTTATTTATTTATTTCAGTTTTTTAAACAGGTAAGTGCTCTGTCTACTGACTCTTTTCAGACATGACCCAAGTGCCAAAAACAATATAAATATGTGATATATATATATATATATATATATATATATATATATATATATATATATGTGTATGTATATATGTATATATATATATATATATATATATATATATATATATATATATATATATATATATATACATACACATATATATATATATATATGTGTGTGTGTGTGTGTGTGTGTGTGTATAGGTACTGTATGCAGTTCAGTAGTATACGAAGTTACTATATACAGCATGCAGGAAACAAAATTAGAAACAATTTACTCAAAGTAAGTACAAGTATTGAAAGGAAAGCACAACATTGTAATATTATTCCAGTCTTTGATATATGGAAATTTAGGCAAATATCTGTGTCTTTCCTTTAGAATCTGGGACAAATCCAAAAATAATCAGGGATTCTTTTTTTATAATATTAGTACTATTAACTTGAGCTGCCTCACAGCAAGAGGTTTTCTGGTTCGATCCTTGGCTGGAGTGGCTTCTGTGCCGAGTCTGCATGTCCTCCCTGTGGTCATGGGTGTTTCCTCCGGGTGCTCTGGTTTCCTCCCACATCCCAAAGACATGCTGTAGGGGGATTGGACACACTAAATTGGCCCTAGGCGTGAGTGCGTGTGTGTGTGAGTGCCTTCTGTGGAAGGTTGGGTGTCGGGCTGGCAACCCGACACTGTAAAACTCCACTGCCAATCATGAGTGGACGGTGATCCGCTGTGGTGACCCCTAACTGGGAAAAGCTGAAAGAAGAAGAAGTACTACTAACCTGAGAAGTTGAAAGACTTACAGTATATGAATTAACATTTATTTTCTGAAATAAAAGAAATCTGTAATGCTTATTATTGTCGTTATCCATTAAATGTAATAAGTTATTACTATCTTAAATGTGCCACTTTTAGGGGAAATTAGGAGAGACAGATCAAAACTGAAGGCAAAATCAGGGACATCCTTGAAAACCATGGCCAGGTGGGATATATGCCTCATACCCGTGGACTGTAATGCACTCTCCATTCAGGCATGAGTCTCACACCACCTGTGGGTAGGTGATAATATTTGCACTATACACTCATGCTTTGCTCCATACTTGTAATCCATTTTTGGTGTTTCTGCTGTCTTTTATCCATGTACATGTGCAATCCATGCTTAGCATGCATCTTAAAAATATGATTGCAATCACAATGAGAGCAGTGTATATTAAACACCAGAATAAATTTTTGTCCCTGCTATAAGTTATCACAGTTACAGACACCTAAGCATTTGCAGATGATCTGGCCTTGTTGGGTCTTGCGGGGAGTCAATTGGCATAATAAAGCTGTCTTCTTAAGATGTTTCTTGATATGAATATAATGATAATGTTGCATTATACCAACCCCCAAATAAAAGGGGTTGGAAGTTGGTATAATGGTTACCATTCAGACACTAAGTAGAGGATTTGCTTCTCTCCTTTGAAGGAAATTGGCCAAGTTTCAAATAGCGCACAAGGGCAGCTAACCCAGTACTCAGAAATCTAAATAACTGTGCACTTCTTTAGATATGTAGAATTGCTTTTAGGTTTTGGGGGGGGATGAAATAAAGGTTAAAGTATTTACCTCACAAACATAGCATACAGGGTTTGAGTCACACCATTCAAAGAAAATTGGCTTTTCTTAAAATGGTTTACAAATACAATTAACCTAGTACTTTCTCATGATACTATGAATCTTTTGTTATGAATGCAAAACTAAAAGTGCCAAAGTGGGTTCTTAGAAACTCATGCTTTCAGCATGTTTTAATTCATCCTTTAGAAGAAAGGCTTATTTGTTCGGTTTTATATAATGCAGCAGATTGCCAGACAATCACTTACACTGCCATCCTAATCTTTCTGTCTGTCATCTTCTTTTCTCAAATCCTGTTCTAACCATAATGTTGTTTTATTTTCAGCCAATGAACCAATGGATGCTTTGACTTTCATGCAGCTGAGTGATCTCACCCCCCCTTCTTGGAATTTATTCCCCTCATTTAAATCTCAGCTGAAGTACCAGGAGTTCTACTTGATTACGCAGACCCCTCTTTTCACTGTACATTCTTCCTTCTTATCCACCCACCCTTCACGCCTCAAATTGTATCCCGTGTAGTGGTGCAGTTTGTACAGCTGCTTTGAATTATCTATTCAGAGTAGCACTTTTAGTATCCTTCAATCATCTTTTTTACTTTTTGAATTTACACCATCAGTTTAACTCTTCCTTATATTTGTCCTACATGTTCCTATTGTTCTCATATTTGACTGCCTTTTGGCTCCCTTCATGATCTGTATGCCTCTTGATTTCTCCCTGTCATCAGGCCTTATAATTTTATTTCATCATCACCATCATCATCATATTTCATTCTGTTACAAGCTGGCACTCCTCTAACTCATATGTTTGACAATTTTCCACTGTTTTTCATTTTGTAAAGCCTTTATTCTCTTACATCATGTCAGCTCAGCTGCCTATATGTCCTATACCAGCAGAATATGTTGAACTTTCTTCTATTACAGCCTTACATATTTATGTTTGTAATCAGTTTTTTCTCTCCTCCCACCTTCCCATTTCAAAATACAGCATCCCATAAACCATACTCTTTGATTTATTATTCTTCCCTATTTTGTAGGTATCACTGTACTTTTCCCTACTCTATCCCCACCTGGTTACCGAACACTGAACCTGCCATTTGCTCACTCAACAGTTCGGTAATATTTTGTTTCACGCAACCAAGAAAGACAAGGAAAAAGGAAAATCAAGTACAAAGTGTAAGGTTGCATTTTTAGTACAGATTACAAAGAAAAATGACAACTATGTCATACCCCCAAAAGTTTCTGTTAAAAGTAGTTTGAGTTCATTTTTCTCTGATGAGCTTTTCCTGTTCCTCTTTGTGTATATAAGGAATGTGTTCTCAACAGGAAGTATCAGTTCATTGCACTGATGTGAGTGAAACTCTGTAGACTTTAAGTCCTAGACATTAACTTGTCTTTGATGACAGTTTACTAATTTGTTTTACAAAGACAATCTGAATTAAACATGGATTTGATGAATGGTACAACCATTCAAAATGGAACACTAGGCAGCTCTTGGGTTGAACATGTTTTAGTGCCTTGTTGTTTTCTTGGCATCTGTTTTATTCTTGGAGTCCCAGGGAATGCTTTGGTTATCTGGACAATAATATTCCATATCAAGCAAAAATCTTTTACTGTGCTTTTGATCTTCAATTTGGCTACTGCAGATTTCATGTTACTGATTACATTGCCAATCTGGATACATGCTCTGGCTGACAACTGGGTGTATGGCCTATCATTCTGTAAATTTCTGACTTATGTTATTTATTTCAGCATGTATGCCAGTGTGTTTTTTATAACCCTCATGAGCATAGAACGACTGATGGCTGTGCTTTTCCCATTTGGGACTCAAAAATGGATGAGAAAAAAGGTACTTTATACATTAGTTTCAGTCATCTGGTTTTCATCTGCACTTTGTTCTGTGCCTATCTTGGTGATTCGAACAACTGTGGAGAAAAGTGGACGTGTCCAGTGTTCAGAGAGGGAATATTTCTCAAGGCAACAACAGATTGCAATCCTTCTTCTTGAAACTATTTTTGGATTTGCTGTCCCCTTTATGATACTGCTGGCATGTTATGCTACTGTCATGTTTAAGATCAAACACATGACATTTACAACAAGAAAGAAACCTGAAAAACTGATTGCAGGCATTGTGATTGCTTTTTTTATTTGTTGGTTTCCTTACCATGTATTCAACTTACTGATGGTTGTTTCAGTAGCACTAAAATCTTCTGGACATGGAAGCACAGAACATTTAGATAAGATAATAAAAGCCGGGGAAAATATACCCGGTGCTCTAGCTTTCTTCAGCAGCTGTGTAAACCCTATACTGTATGCATTTGCAGCACAAAGTGTCCGCAAAGGCTTTCAGCTGTCAAGTTTTGCCAGGCTGTTTAGGCAAATCAGCCCATCAGAGGATGAAAAACCCACTAAAGAAAGTTGGAGTTTAGAAGAAAAAATATCAAAAAACATAAGTATTTGACTGTAACACCTGCTTTATTAATTATGATATAGATTTCTGTGTTCTGTATTTTTTAACATAATTGATGTATAGATATCAGTGCTGAAACAGAGTTTTAAATATAAAGTAGAAAATATTCAGGTACATTTTGACTGATATATACAGTAGGTCTTTCACATACTTTTGGGTTAAATAAATTGCATGGATTCTGATTTACAACAATTTTTGATGTTAAGTAATAAGATACAATATAAAATGCTTGGATTCTGATTTACAACAATTTTAGATATTAAGTAATAACATGTATCGCTGATGTTTATTGTGAATGGACACAATATAAAATGCTTAGATTCTGATTTACAACAATTTTAGATATTAAGTAATAAGATGTATCGCTGATGTGTATGGTGAAAGGATACAGTAACATCTCTCAAGCCACACAGAGCTAACATGCAGTATTGGATAATGATATAAAACAGTGATAAAAAAAAAAAGACAGACCACCTACTTTGCACTCATTCGCAGTCTGTTATTCTATTGTGCATGTATGAGTGTGTGTGTGTGTGTGTGTGTGTGTGTGTGTGTGTGTGTGTGTGTGTGTGTGTGTGTGTGTGATGGGGGGATTAAAGCTGAAGTTTTTGCTGCTTGGTTGGTTGGACATAAAGAGTAATAACAGATAGAAGGCAACTGCATGTTAATAGAACTGGGTTTAACTTTTTCTTACATGATAACGCTTTCAGTATTTCTTTTTTAACTGTTGGCATTGTATTATATTTATGGTGGGGTCTTTGTAAAGTATTGCGTGTAGGAAATGTATGGATCACCAAACCTTACCAGCCACCATAATTATTTGGATAAACTATTGGATACATTTGTGCATGTAGGATATAGACATTAAAATAATGTATGAAATTATAACACAGTGTAAGAATGTAATACAATGTATGTAAACTACAGTGTTAATTTATACTGGTATAAGGCCTTCAGTGTAATTCATAAATATGATGTGAGATCAGATGGCCTTACCTTAGAACATGAGCCATCTGTGTAAATGAGTTTGTATAGTCTTATGCAGTGAGTCTTTGAAGCATGAAACAGTATGCATATCCTTACTGCTGCCTTTCTAGCTGGGGCTTTCCCCACATTTTTTTGTATACTAACAATGCTGCATTATTATTTAAATTATACAGTACATGGGTGACCTTATAGACCCCCACTTAGTGAGCTGTAGCCAGGTGAATATCTTTGAAAATGCAATTAATTTACATTAAGGTTTTTGGCACTTTGGGCAACTAACAAGCTTGAAAGTGGTCTATGCTTTATTTTATTAAGCTGCAGTAATGATATTTGGACATTGATATTATTTATGCCAATGTTTCAGTATTTGACTTTTGGACAATGCATTTTATATGTTCTTGTCCCTAATGCGTCATATTCTGTTCAGACATAAATAAAATACAAATATGAACTGTTCAGACCTGCTGATGTGTTTTGTGCATTTAAAGTACAGTTTTGAGATTCTGAGTGCAAAAATGGTATGCTAACAAAAAAAAATACCTTCAAATTTTTTCCAGGAAACATGTCTGTGGATACATAGATTCAGTATAACTAGTTTTGCTTACCAGAAGAAAACAAAACAGCTGTTGATTAACTTAAAGTGGGCCACTGTTGACCATTTTATAAAGTTCTTCCATGTGGAAATTCATACTTTCGCATATAAACTTTTCTTAAAAACTGCCACTTTACAGACTGGTTTATTTGCATCTTTTTTGCAACTTAAAATCATGTTTGTGGCACCTTTACTTACAAATGGCAAAGCATTAATGTGAATAATTTCATTCTATAGCCCTGGCTTTCATTATATTGAGTGCCACTTGCATAAATTGTAATAATGAGTGAGCAGTTTAACCAGAACAGAGCTCATTTACGTCTAGGGGCTTTTCAGTTTTAAATTCACTGCATTCTTTCTGAATAATATACTGTAAACAGTGAACTTAGTCAGGTACATAACTTATTGAGTCAATATGTTGTAAATAGCCAAGAAGTGTTATTATTATTATTTGAGCTTATATGTTACCGGATGAGATGATCCAGTATGCAGTTTGTAACTTAGTTCTATAGCATCTATGTGTTTGTCATTATGTTTTCAGGTTTTATTACAGAAAGGGAACAAAGTTGCATCTTCTTTACAGTCAGATCAGTAGTCTTTGCAGAGATAATTAAGGTGTACATTTTAAACCTGAGTCACTACAGGCCAGAAACAAACTTTATATCAAGTGCATGCCTTGCCCATTAGTGGTATCCTGACAAAAGCTGGGAGCATTAATTACTTATTTAATGAATTTTCTAACTACTATAGAAAACTGAGCCCGGGGGGATCCTTTTCAGGCCAGCATGGAATAACATTGGGTTTAGAAAAGGTACTCAAGTCCCAAGTGTTTGAAAACCAGTGTCTCAAAGCCATGGACTCAAATGCCTTGTAATTGATTAAGTTGCTGTTCATGCTTATACTGAAATATGACTTTGATCAAGAAGCTGGGGGAGGGGGGGATTGGGGGTTTAGGATCAGGGAAAGTGAGGAGATTTTAGGATCAGGAAGCAGGAGCATGATTTTAGTGTTCGCAAGCAGGAATTGAGTTTTAGGGTTATGAAACAATCATGAAATTCAGGTTTAGGGGGTTGAAGTTTTAAGTTTAGGGAGTGATTGTGAACTTGAGCATTTAGGGCGGAGGAGTGGAGGTTTACGGTAAGGGATGAGGAGTCAGGTTGAAAACCAGGTGGGAGTTTTAGGTTTAGGTGTTCATAGGGCTATGCAGTTTATAAGATCAGGTGATGGAAGGGCTATGTAGAAATGAGAAACTGCGCTACTTCTAGTTAGAGCATTTGCTTTTTTGAGGAAGTGACATAGAGCAGGTGTGTTATGAGCTACTAGCATGTAAACACCTGTAGTAGACCCCATAGTACTGAACTGGTGCTTGGTTAAGAGGCTGATATGAAATTGTGGTTGTCACAACTGACCAAATACACATCAAATGTAAAATCAGGCTCAGCCACTTATTCCAGACTTGCGAGATGTGGCCACTAATAGAAGCATTTTGGAATTCTACAGAAATGTTTGCTTATGCATCGGTTCAGTTTTTTAATCTTACAGACTGAAGTAATGAATATTTCAATGTACACTAACGTAAAGTAATGTATTTATGGGAGTCAGGAATATGAAAAATAGAAGTAGCCTAGTTAAATAGTACAGCTGGTATGGCTCAAAAAAAGAATCACTTGGCTTGAAATACGGACATGTCACTTAAAGAACTCCATTTACATTTTAAAGATGCTAGTCTGAGAGTATGCTGTTAATACTGGACGCAGTATATGCATTGTCTGCAGAGCTCAATGTAGTTATGTACATTACTTTGCAGAAAACACTTAAAGGCTATGAAGACACATTTAAACTTTTCAAATAATTTGAAGGAAGTTTGTGGATAAATAAAAACATTAGCCAGTTATAATTTCATGTATACAACTTTGGGAGAAGACAGTTTATAATGTCCTGACTCATTGTTTTGGTAAGCACTATGCTACAACATTTTCTTAGTGCAGTCACACTGTCAAGAAAGATGTCTATTTCAAAAATAAGTAAACAGAATGGATTTGTTGCAACTAAACAAAAGATGTGGCAAACAACAGGTATCACTGCAAGGCACCACAGCTTAAATGACTACACACACACACACACACACACACACACACACACACACACACACACACACACACACACACACACATAGTGCAAGTGTCCATTTCCCAAACTAACTGAGAGTTTATGAGGTCATGAAATAGTCAGCTGACTGCTTGGTTGTCCCAGCAGCATACCACCACTATACCCAGTCAAATAGATGTCATGTAGATCAAACTATGTGTACAGCCAATCAGATGTATGCAATGTAAAGGGGAAGTTGAGGGAGTCAAAGACCACAGGTAACAATGTATCTACAGTTCACAGCCTTAATCCTTTTTTGCAGCACAAGCTGAAGCAATTGTTCCCTCACTGCAAGACATTGTTAAGTGCTTGGGGGTTATGCATAGTGGAACAGGGTATAACACACAAAAGATAAAATATCACAGAAGGAAACAATGCCAGTGATAAGGTCTACTGAAAAAGAAGGTTTGGAAGCAATTGCAGTTAGTTTGGGGTACATCATGAATGATCTGTTTAAATACTACATTGTTGTACAATTAACTTTCTGAACCTTAGTCCAGTACAGACATTTGTGCTGGGGCTACATTTGTAATGCACTGTATTATGAAGTATTTTGGGGTATTTATATGCCTGCACTACACAGCACCATTCCAAAATAAGTGACCAAGTCTGAGACAATCATTTCTCTTTCTCTATGTTTGAACATTTATATGTACTCATTTTCTTGTCACATCATACTAAAAATGTTTTTCATCCACCAAAGTTATTCTGCATCTTAAGTTCACAAATTCACACCTTAGATCACAGATATCCAGCTGGGATTTTTTTTTTATTTTAATTTTCCTTTTTTGCACATTTGTTTGTTTGTTTATTTTTTGATGGTATGCTTGTTTGTATGTTTGCTTTTGTTTACTGGGTAAGTATGACCTGGGCAGAGTCTCTTTTTAGCAGAGACCCAAGGAGAAATGATCCACATTAAGTACACTTGAATAATCTAGTAGTTAAAATGTACTATAAAAACCTCAGATCTATTTACAGTTGATCACCATATTATATGTAAGAAGTGAAGGTAGAGGCCCAGGAACCACGCAAACCAAAGTCCAAACCACAAATCCAATTTATTGACAGCAAAAACAAACCTAATACAGTCTAGCGCTTTCGTCTTTAGCAAAGACTTCTTCAGAACTGCTTGACATGGTTATCTGCAACCTTAAATAACCCAAATACATCATGTGATCAACATGTGATCAACCATTCACATGACTCAACTTTAGTTTAGTGAATGCATTGATTATAAAACTTCAACAACAATTGTGAATATCAAGTTAAATTACATGAAAAATGGTAATTAAGTATAACGATAAGAATAACATTAAAAATAAAAATAACAAGAACAAAAAATGGTACAAAAAGTCAGTGTTACAGTGACAAATGTTGTAAAATATAATGCAGCGAACATGGGCTTTGATGGAGTTTTCCCTGACCTAATCAGTACAATTGATTTTGATTGCTTTAAAACTAATGGTAATAATTTTACTGATATAAATAATTGCTCTGATGGGATAATATCAGACTTGCACAATGATTCACAACAAATGTTGGTCACTTCTTCATGTTTGGTAGACTCTGTTTGGAATGATTCAGTTACACCATTTTTTTAATAAGGAAGTTACCAGTGTTAAGAGTAATACCTTCAGTCATCCTGGTGAGTCAGGGAATTTTGGAACTGACATTAATTGCCCCATTATTAAATGCACCCCAAATCATGAAAACAACTGTACTATGTCTGCTGTTATAACTGACAGTGGGGGGTAGTGTATTGGAGGGGTTGGAAGATATTACTACACACGGCATTTTAGATTTATAACTGACAGTGGGAGTAGTGTATTGGAGGGCTTGGAAGATATTACTACACATGGCATTTTAGATTTATAACTGACAGTGGGGGTAGTGTATTGGAGAGGTTGGAAGATATTACTACACACAGCGTTTTAGATAGGTTTGATAATTCTTGTATTTTTAATGACAGAAGAGCTGGCAATGAAGGGGCTGGAAATGAGTCTCCTCATAATCAACTTATTCTCTCTTCTACCTTTTCTACTCCCCACACCTACACAAATGGAGGGGATCCTAACAGGGTAGCCATACCATTCAGTTATTCACCTAGCATAGATGATAATTCACAGTTCAGTGAATCCAAATCTACTTTTGAATTGTTTCAGGCCTTTTAATGAGACTAAAGGGAACATCAGTCATCAAAATACAGAATCCATTAACCTTAAACTAGCTGTTGATGAATCATGATTTTTGGTATTAGGGGACGCAAATAGCTGTATAGTGGAGGATGACATAGGACCTAGTTGCATCCAAAATTCTACTAAAGATATTACAGTATATAATATTTCCAATGTTAACATCTCAATAAAGCATGCTGATGTTATGAGTAAGGGTTTGAGTTTTGTACCAGCCAGAAAATTCAATCTGGTTCATACACTCATAGATTTAAAATTATTTACTCATAAATTAAATTTAGCCCTTTGGTTTAAGTCGGTCAATACTAACACTAGGGCTGACTTGAATACAGATCTCAAGAAATCCAGTTCCTTCAACCCACCCTTGAATAATGGGCAGTACTGTTCAAAAAACTTTGTGAAAGGAAATTTGAAAACTTTGTTTAAGGCCCCAGAACTCTAATGTAAATAATAAAGTTAACCTTCCAGAGAATGCAGCAAAACTTTTTAATAATCTTTGTAACAACAAAACAATCAGAATAATGAAACCCGATAAAGGAAGGGGAATTGTCATCATGGATGTTGAGGATTATAACAATAAGATATTCAAGCTCCTTTTTACTGACAGGTACACATCCAAAAATGAACTTATTCTAAAATTGATGGTTGTTTATATGACATGGTCATGCAGGGACAAATTGATAAAAGTGCCTATGAATACTTATCCAATAAACACCCAATGGTGGCAGGTACCTTTGGTATACCAAAAATTCATAAAGACATCCGAAACCCACCACTGAGACCGATTGTTGATGCAGGCAGGAGCAAAACTTTTTACATAGTTAAATATGTGGATAATTTATTTCAGAAATCCACCAGTTGCATTACTCATATCTGTAAAGATTCATGGGATTTTTTTATCCAGATTAGCAAATTTATAATTTGTACCAGAATGTACACTTGTCACAGTAGATGTACAAGATCTTTATTCGGTCATTCCACATAAGGAGGGACTTGACTGGATGGAAAGTATGCTCTTTGACATAGGGCTATTGAACAACGACACCAACACGGCTATCACACTTGCAGAATTAGTCCCAAGCAACAATGTCTTGTATTTTGAAGGACAGCTATTCAAACAAATGAGTGGAGTGGCAATGGGTGCCTCATTTGCCCTGAGCTTTGCCAACTTATTTATGGTATATTGGGAGAAGCAATGTATGTTCAATAGTACATTTGCTGATAGTTGGTGATTTTATATTAGGTATCTGGATGACATCTTTATAATTTGGACAGATCCTTTGAGGAAATTGAATGATTTTTTAATATACATCAACAATACCACCTCCTTTCTTAAATTTAACCACAACTTTGACAAGGACAAGATGGCATTTCTTGACATCCTGGTTTCAAAAGATTATTCAAAGGGTTGCTTTAGCTCCAGCATTTTTTGTAAGAAAACTTTTTCCAGTTCTTATCTTCACTATGACAGTTGGCATCCGAAATTTCAAAAAACAGCAGTTGTCAAGGGACAACTGGTCTGACTTGCTCGGATGATATCTGATGATGCAGTATTTTTGGTGTAAATTGAAAAAATTTTGGATATGTTTATCCACAGAGGTTATCCACCAGACCTCTTGGTACCCATCAGAAATGAAGTATGTGAAAAAAGTAAGGGTCTGTACCATCCCGTTACTAATCTTTGATAACTCCTGTCATTCTTTATCTTCAGTAGGGCCAATGTTCTCTTGTGATCATAATCCAGATAGGTTGTACGAAAGAGCCTTGATTGTCACTTTTTCTTTAAACACTTATCACATTGTTGATGTGGTAAATCAATTTTGGCCTATCGTCACTTCCATCAGTGATGGTAATATACTGTTTGGTTCCAAACCTAAGACCGTATTTAGGAAAGACAAATGTTTTAAAAGTTTACTGGAAAGGAATTCGGGCAAATTTAGTACCAATAGACCAAAAGGTATGTATAAATGTAACCACTTTAATTACTGTTGACACATTCTCTGTTTTGAGTCTTTTTTCATCAAATACAAGAAATCTGAGGTGAAAAAATATTTTTAATTGTTCATCCAGGGGAGTGGGATATGGTACAGTTTGCCAACCGTGTAAAGCATTTTACATTGGCAAGACTGGTTGAGCTTTGAAAGAGAGAATATATGAACATCTCAATGAAATCAAGAAAGGAAATATAATTAATGCACTGTACAGACCTATTTCTGCCTATCCTGGTCACCTTTTTAAATTTTTTGTGATTGTATTTTTTTGGAACCAGACCCAAGGGGCTTTTACACTGACAGACATCTTCTCAAGAAAGAGCTCATATGAATTCTTGAGTGTGATGCCCTTAGTCCCCACCCTGGTTTGAATGAATGTTGTTCTATTACACCTATATTAACACTGAAAAGTCTTGGATGATTTATGTCATGTTACTCATACATTTGTCACTGTAATACTGACTTTTTTACCATTTTTTCTTCTTGATATTTTTATTTTTAATGTTATTGTTATCATTACACTTAATGACCATTTTTCATGTAATTTAACTTGATATTCACAATTGTTGTTGAAGTTTTATAATCAATGCATTCACTAAACTAAAGTTGAGTCATGTGAATGGTTGATCACATGTTGATCACATGATGTATTTGGGTTATTTAAGGTTGAAGATAACTATGTCAAGCAGTTCTGAAGAAGTCTTTGCTAAAGACAAAAGCATTAGACTGCATTAGGTTAGTTTTTGCTGTGTGGTTTCAGGGCCTCTACCTTCACTACTTGTGGTTCTTGTTTTTTTTCCTTTGGACACCATATTGTATATGCTGTATTGTATTTTCATCATATTAAGCTCAGGCACAGCTATTGATTATAGTATATGAAAACCACATAAATCAATAGACTGTCCAGCATTATCTTACAGTGTATGTACATATGCCTACTATAATTTCAGCACAGACAGCAAATAAGAAAAAATAATATTTTACCCAAGCAGTTATTTTCACTTGAAATCTGCCACCAGATTACAATAGTAAAAGTGTTAGAATTTTACGATATTTGTTTGACTTGACTGCATGAGGATATAATAGGGTTGATACAAGGTCAAGACTGTTTTACTGAAAGTGATTGCATTGGGACTATAAATTACCATTGAGATAAGATTTAAAATGGGGGGATCTTTGTAATGGGGCTGTTACAAGTGCATGGCCATTTTTGGGAGAAGTACATCTTCAAAGAGGTTTTAAATTTAACATAAGATAAAACATTTCTGATATCTGCTAGGATTTATTTCCACAGTATAGAAACATATGCAGAGTATAGTCAGTCACCATCATGGTTGTCATGCAGTGAGTTTAACTCTCAGCCAATATCCTGTCTAGGCATAATCTCAGTCTTTCCATGTGCACGCAGGGACCACCTTTCACTCTCCAAACCACTGGGAATGGTTTCTTATTCAACTGCTCCGCCAAGTTGCACACTATAGTGTGTGTCTCAAGAAATAGAACTCATCAACTCATACATGTGGCCATGTTGCACTTGGTAACTCATAGGTTAATGCTAAGGGCATATAAAGAACTGATAATGCTTTATCTTGTGTTTGTCTTTCCTAAGTTACAAAAGAGTATGGGATACTGGATTTCTGGGTTTAAGGTCATGTAAACAGCAATATTTATTGTCTTACTGACTGGTTTTACAGCAGCTTTTTGCAGCCTCTTTCATGACCTTGATTCAGCCCCGTTCTGGTCACCCTTGTTTCACTTGGGCTCTATCTGCTCCCCTACCATATACCACCCCCATTCCCACCCACCCTCAATTACCCTAAACTTATAGTCAACCTCAAACCACACCCCTCACTAATCAACCATTCATGTCTACCTCTCCTCTCCTCCCATACCTGCTATCTCAATAGGCTTATTAACCCCATAAAAGACAAACACATACCTAATACTCTCTACAATTACATGACTCAATACCACATAAGCAAGCAAAATGATATACGTATATACAACTTTACCCTACCACTGTTAACCACCACATACCACTGCACTGCCTACCTTTATCAACAAATAATCCATTACCCCTTTCCATCTATGCCCCATCCAATTACACACCCTTCCACAATAACCAGTATTATTATATCAGCGCATATATACAATACAAACTATTCAGAGCTCTTCACCTTTAGATATGCCGAAACACACAAAACACAACACCTACTGCACAAAATATATAAACTGTCCCTAAATCTCCCCAACAACCCCTACTCAAATTACTACAACTCAAACTAAGTGGAAACATATATCACAACTCTGGCCCCCATACTACAAAACAAAATACCTCCCTCAACATCCAATACTCCAAATTTCATCGACCTATCCATCAACTCTTCAAACCTTCTCATTTTAAATATGAATCTTAGAAGCATACTGAATAAAATCCATGATTTGCATGCAACCCTCACATTATACTTTCCTGATTTAGTTATACTACCTGAGACATGGCTCAAACCACTGATACAGGGCACAAAAATCCTTCCACCAGGCTACAACATCCTCAGATGTGACAGACTCCAAAAACGTGGCAGTGGAGTTGCCATAATGTACAACAACCCATTAAAAATAATCCAGTTACATTATAATCCCCCCCAGAATCCTCCACTCCAGAGATATTAACCATCCATCTGGAACTCAACCCCCCCAAAACACATCACAATGATTGCCATCTATATCCCACCAGGTGATAACCAGTTGAGGATTGAAAACCTCCTTTATTGGACAGCCTCTACTTTCACTCAGGAGACTATCATTATGGGAGATTTTAACTTCGACTGGTACATCTGCTCATCAGAAAATCCAACCAACTATATTAACCTGTACGGATTTTCCCCGAATGCAATTCACCCCAACCAGAATAGACAAAAAAAATGGAAAATTAACCCTAGTTGACTGGACCCTTACAAATAAACCTAGTCTCTGCACAAACTATGGCTGTCAGCCAGGCAGTCTAAGCAATCATATGCCCACCTATCTAATACTGCAATGGACAATACCCCCAAAAATACCAACTACAAACATATTAGACAAAAAAAAGAAACTTCTATCCAAATCTCTTTAATTCCCTTCTAGAAAAATTTAACTGGTCTCCACTTAAACAACTCCCCCTTTACTCAGCTGTAGAATTCTTTAATCAGACATTTCTCAACATCTTAAATTCTCTGGCTCCCCTAATAAAGATATGTACCAAATCTAAAGAGATTCCATGGCTATCAAAGGAAACAAGGCAACTCTTCAAAAGGGACAAAGCTTGGTTTCAATACCAAACTACTAAAACTGCAATATCCCAGATCACCCATCATAAACTTAGAAATCAGGCCAAAAAAAGCAAATCTAAAATGACAAAAAAATATACTATTCAACACTCCAATAAAAACATCAAAACAATCCCCAGAAATTTTGGAGCAGAATAAAACAGCTCCTCAACCCAGGGCACAGTAACACTCCAGCTTCCACCAACAAAAGCACCTCTGATTCTATAGCCACACAATTCAACACCCACTTTATAAACTCTATACGAGCACTAGTAAAAAATGATAACTCCACCCCACTAACAGTTCTGCCAGGATCCTGAATAAACCCAAACTTGTTTAAATTCAAATCAGTAAATACCATCAGACAACTATGAAAGCTAAAACCCACATCTCTTGCTGCTGACCATTTCCCCAATGAATACCTCAAAATCACAGGAAATATCATAGCATATTCCATCACCATTCTAATTAATCATTCCATGGTTAAACAATATGTCCCCAAACTACGGAAAACATCATATATAATCCCATTACAGAAAGGCAGACCCTCAACTGTCCTCTTTAATTACACACCAATTGCAATACTCCCCCCAGCCAAAATCTTTGAGAAATGCATAAACAAACAACTCCTAAAGCATTTACTAAACAACAACTCCTCTATAAGACACAACATGGCTTTCGGCCTAAACACAGCACTACTACAGCATTAATCAGCTTTACCGATACCATCAACCAACTTAGAAACAGTGGTAAAATTGTCTCAGCTATTTTCTTTGACATGTCAAATGTATTTGGCACAGTATCACATCAAAAGCTATTACTCAAACTACCGTCTCTAAATCTATCCCAACCAGCCCTAACTTGGTTCTATAGCTACCTTACTGATTGCCAACAAGCAGTCAAGTGGTCCCCCCCACTTCCTGTCAATGTAGGTGTCCCATAACGATCGATCCTCGGTCCATTACTGTTCTGTGTATTCACTAAGAAACTGTGCTCTGCTACAAATAATGCCACAGTTATCCAATATGCAGATGACTCCTCCCTCATATGCTCAGCTCTTACCCTCCCCATGTTCTTTCAAACAACACAAAGTTCATTTTTACATGTTAAGAAATATCTCTCAAACTATCAAATAATACTTAACCCAAATAAAACAAAGCTTATAATCTTTACAAACAGCTCAAACCAAGGAAGTCAACCACCATTTGCCATCTACTCCTCAAATAATACCAAAATAGTACCTGTAGAGCCCACAAAACTTCCAGGGGTCAAAATTGATAACTCACTTAAATTTGACACACATTTGGCTGTAACCATAAAAAGAGGTCCACATTAAACTTAGTTGCCTCTACAGAACCAAACCATTTCTCACCAATACCACCAGGCAAGCCATAGCCAGAGCACACCTTCTCTCCATCCTCTTGTACTTACAAATCTTAGAAAATCAGAATTAATCAAACTGGACATCTGTTATAACAAAACAGCTAGGTTTGCTCTTAATCTCCTCTGTAGAACACATCAATGTACTACCATATGCGAGCTAAACTGGACTGAACTCCCCCACTTACTGTATATAAACCAACTAACCGTTGCCCCCTCAATTATATCTCAACCCAGAAACTGCCCAGCCCTCCAAAACCTATTACAACCATTTAGTAGCAACAGAGCTCTAAGATCCTCTGAAAAACTGCTACTGCAAGTCACTAAGGCAAATAATTATTCAAAAGAGTCACTATATTCACATAAGATATCAAAAATCTGGAACACAATCCCACAACATATTCTTAGCTCAAGCAACTCTTAAGAAGTTCAAACGTGTCCTCCTGGATCATTTCAGAAACAAATGGCTCTGCTTTTGAACTTCTCCTGGGCAAGACTACTTCCCCTATGTCTTACCTCTTACCCTCCAAGAATGATTCAATACCAACACACTCTATGTGTCTACCCATTCACTGGGGTCCTCAGATCCTAGCACACGTTGTTGTGTCTTTCGGCTTTTCCCGGTTAGGGGTCGCCACAGCGGAACTCCGGTCCGCTAATGATTGGCAGTTGATTTTTACATGCTGAGTTGCATGCCCTAATGCACAACCTTCAACGAAGGTACGCCCATTCACGCATGTCTCCACAGTAGACGCTCTAGCTGAGAATCGAACGGGACAATGTCTTGCTGTGAGGTGACAATGCTACCGCAGCACCACCACCGCGGATAGATCCCAGCACACATATAGTCTGTAATACCCTACTGAAGTACCCCTTACTCATACCTCTCACACTGTTGACAATTCATTGATCATTATTTATGTTCACACTGACATGCTTAAACATTTAGTATCTTGTTTTGAACATGTGTGCATTATTATCATCCTTTTAACAACTACGTATAACTTTGTACTCTGATGGTCTTGTAATTTTTGGTAGCTATATTGCAGTCTCAATTTATCTTGTAAAGTTCTTGTTTTTTGTCTGATGTATTGTATATGGAGTTTTTCTCCCTGAGCCTCTGCTGAAAATGTCAGACACTCCCGGTAAAAAGATGTTAAATAAATAAAGAAATGAATAAGCAAATAAATAAATATGTATGTATGTATGTATGCATGTATGTATGTAGATGTTCAGAACATGAAAGTAATCATATTTTATAAGGGGCTATGTAGCCACACAAATGGGTTTCTATTTGGACAACCAGAAGAGTTTCTTGTTTTTCTGAAAAGGCCATATGTCTGTGAAATGGGCTAAGCTAAACAAAAGAGGTTCAGGAGAATTAAGGTGATCTTTGTGATATTTTTCACATTTAACCATGATCATGAGCCAAACCTGAAAGACAGGCATCAGTGAGCTATATTTTCATTTTTTTTATAAACCACAAAAACAAACTAAATAGAACAATTGTTCTGACCTGGAATCAAGCATCATTAAACCTTTATTCAAGAAATAATGGGTAAAAACCATATGCCTGAGACTCTGTCCTTTCTAGAAGATTAAATCTCCCTCTTTTTTCTTTTAATGCTATTTTTTCTTGAACATAAACAAAACAACATTGAGGCTATTGTTATCTTCTGCACAGAGAAAATGAAAAGTGTTTATTTATTCAGTCATTTATTTAATTATCTAATTGTTAGTTTTGCAGCAGGGAGTTGTTAAGTTAGTTCATGAAAGGCTGAGAAAATGATTCAATGATAAAAAAAAATAAATAAATAAAAAAATGAGCAGAATGTAGGGCCTTTGCCAGGAGAAGAGAAGGTAGAGAGGTAGAGTCCTCCTGTCCTACCAAGTCGTGTGACTTCAGAGCTCATTATAATATGTGGGGCTGCAGGCCTCTGTAGAGGGGTGTGGGGATCCAGCAGTATATGCAGAAAGTACATGATGGCATCTTAAGTCCTGCAGTGAATGTGGAGGTATGGGATGGCATCACAGGTGCAGCAGTGCAGGCAGGAAATCTGGAGTGATATTGCAGGTTCTGTAGTGTATGCAGGACGTGCTGGATGACATCACAGGTCCTGCACTGCATGCAGAATGTATGAGATGACATCACAGGTCCTGCAGTATGTTCAGGAGGTATTCAATTACATCACAGGTGCTACAATGGATGCAGGATAAATGAGTTTACATCACAGGTCCTGCGGTCTGAATGGAGAGATGATAAAATCATCAAGCAAAGCAGAGTAGTATTGCTGGAACTGAATTCATCCTTGAGTCTTGGTGAGTACCTTCATGAGGTGGTGTCTGTTTTTCAGAAAATCTCATCAAGACAGCACTGATGTATAGACTGTATATTATATAGCACATATCATGGACATACGTAAGTTGAAAAATAAAAAAGATATCTGAGTGCAGAAGTCCCAGGATAAAAAAGTGCCCAGTCCTGGTAGGTACAATGGTGCCAGGACTGGAAAAATGACAGTACAAAATCCTCAAGACATGGAAACATTCCTACAATGGGGCTAGGCCAGGTTGAGGGAGAGGATGTCCCTCTGTTGTTGTTATTATGCAAAAAGCCCAGAATTTCCACACTGAAGATATACAAAAAGAATAAGAGAGAAATTAGAGGAAAGAAAAATACACGCACAAGAAAAACTCTGAAAAACTTAAAATGCAAATTTGTGTTCATTAATATAACAGATTAATGAAAAACATTAAATAGACCAATAAACCTTGCGCTGTTTGGAAAAAGAAGTGACTGAGGAAGTGTGACAATGTAAAGAACAAAGATTTTTAAAAGGTATAAAGAAGAACTATGGCCATGGGAAAGTATGAGCGATGGGGTGCAATATTTACACAAAGGAGAAAGCCAAATTAATCAATACAAAACAAAGCAGCCCCAAAGATATTTTGAAGAAATACAGGCAAAGGCATCCGGATATGGAAAATTTTACAATAAAAAAACTAAGATCACAAAGAGGGAGTGCAGAACAGAAGATTAGTGAAGTAGAAGTTAAAAAATAGAACCTGAGGTTATGGAATACTTGCGAAGTGAAGGGTTTAGAGTAGAAAGGGTAACATAGGTTTTATTGCAGCATGATAAAACAAGTCCCCCAAGTAAGGAGAAACCAGAGGAGCAGGAACCATCTGATCAGTTGCCATATGAAGATACTTCGGAGCCTTCCATAGCAAACCAGTACAAAAGTTCATCTGGAGTTGAACAGCAAGGGAAGGAACAGGAAACTGCAGCCTCTCTGACACAGTCAATGTTGTGAAGTGTAGGACAGTGAGTGGACGACACAGGATGAAACCGCAGAGAATGTGGCACAGGAAGATGCTCTGAAGCTTTCCTATAGAATGCCCACAGGAAATGGAGAACAAAGAATGTGCCCTCAGTTTAGAAGAAAACAGCTGCTTGATTTATTAGAGATGGACAGACATATTATGATCAATGAAAGACATAGACTATAGAAAGTCACTAAAAACAAAAAAGTTAGAAGATTTAGAAAACAAATAAACACAGTAATTAGGACTGTTCATAAAGATTCATGTGATATAACACAAGTAAACAGGATATATTACTGTGCAGCTAAATTAATAACAGATAAAGTCTTACCACAAGAACTCACTGTAGTAAGGGAAAGGAAGGGGAGAAATCATATGTCATCATGGAAGTATCAAATGGAGAAAAACTATAGGTTCATAGGTTCATAGGTTGGTACTAGGCTATCGGCCCTAGTGCCTATACAAGCCTAGCCACAACAATTCCCTATAACACAAGTAAGACAAGAAGTGTCACTGTTAGAACAGTACAGAAGAGGGAACAGATCAACAAAAGTACTCAGAAAGATAGACATGATAAAAGCATTGTGCAGTATCAAAACAAATCATAGGTTCATAGGTAGGTACTAGGCTATTGGCCCTAGGGCCTATATAAGCCTAGCCAAAAAGGTACCCTGGCTTTTGCCACCAAATAAAATTATTTTCCTGTGCCCCTGTCGAGCAGAGCAACAGAGGTGATCCCCGGGGTGAATTTCCTATTTCCCATCCAATCATCAAGATTTTTCTTGAAAAGTGCTAATGAGGAGCTCTGTCTGACATAGATAGGTAGTCTGTTCCAGAGTATGGGAAGTTTCTGGGACAGGAATCTATCCCTCCAGCATGTTCTGTTTATTATGGTGACAAGGTTTAGGTCCCTACAGCATGTAGTCAGAATTTAATCATGCACTATCGCAAAATAATAAACTAAATAATATCAGCACAGGCAGAAAACTATATAGATATATATATACATATATATATATATATATATATATATATATATATATGTAGATAAATCTAAAGGAAAAGTACAAAATAAACAGTTTACTGATAACCCAAAAAAGTTTTAGAGAAAATTGGGAAACAAGGCAAAAGGAATTGAAATACCACTGAAAAAAGAAGAAATAGCTACACTGGAAAATGCAGTGGTGCAGCAGATGCATTGTTACCTCACAGCAAGAAGTTCTCTGGTTCGATTCTCAGCTGGGGTGCCTTCTGTGCAGAGTCTGCATGTCCTCCCTGCATTTATGTGGCTCTTCTCCAGGTTTTATGGTTTCCTCCCACATGCATCAGGAGCATTTCTCCCCAGGCCTCTGCTGAAAATTGGCTTTGTTCCAAGTCAGACTTTTCCGATAAATAAATATTTTGGAGAAATATCTATTAAGATCCTGTGGAACATAACAAACATGGAT
>NC_056742.1:530926601-531026601 GCF_019279795.1 Protopterus annectens | reverse complement strand
TTTCTGGTACATTAGTACCCGAACAATAATTCAAACTCTGATGGCAACTTATATATTAACTACTATTTGTACTGCCCATATGTAGTTCTGTCTTATCATTCTTGTAGTATTATTTTAGACGTGTATTGTATCATAATCTTTTGATGTTATCTTTATGGAGTTTTTCTTCCCGGGATGCCATTGAAAGGGAACTTTTTGGCTCAGGCAACCAATCTAAATTAACAGAATGCATAATATAAAAAGTGATCTGTACTCAGCAGTTATTACTGTGACAAACAAAGCCATTAGGGGTGTGGGACACAAAGCCCTACCCTGAGGGTTAAGGGGGAGGTTTGAGGAGTGATTTAGTGATTTTCTGTGCTTTTTTATTTCCACTGGAGGTGTTGCTGGTTCTGTTTGTTGTTCTGTCATAAATCCAGAACCATTAATGTTCCTGTCTATCTCACATGAGTACTTTAATAATATTTTTGAATAAACAGTGTGAATTGTTATCTTAGGTGTCTTTATCATAGAATCTTTATGGTCCTTTAGCAGACATTTTCTAGAATTACCAGTAAAATGTTAAACTTTCTTAAAAGTATTAGGGAGTATTCACGAGATTAAATACAGAATCATAAGGTAAGACGTTTGTAGCACTTCGGGACGCGCCTTCTTGGATCCTCATATTAGTAATGCATGCCACATGATCTGTTAGGTGGTACTGCACAATTCCATTTTAAAACATGATATTGCAGTCAGTGGTCAAAATGGCAGATTCTGAAAGAATTGAGCAATAAAAGTGGAATTGTTCATGAGCTGTGAGACATAGCTACTACACTGGAAATTTGGGCTCAGAGAAGGTATGAAATTATAGCATTTATTTAATTTTGCACAGAGACTGGAATTTGAATTCAGATTTAACACATTTTCATCCTTCAGATAAGACAGTAAACTCAAGTCTAATCTCCTTGAGTTGGTAGCAACTCAGGTGGATGTAAAAAGTCAAATGACACATCAAAAATAGTAGTGTAAGTTCCCTGGCACATTAGCCGAATTTCCCCTATTCAATATGAATACCAAATTGAGGATCACCTGAAAAGAGGCCATTGGCCTTGTGGCACTAACCTGGTTGATGAAATTTAAATTAAAAAAATAAAACAAAATACAAAATAAATACTTTCTGCAAATATAAACCATTAAGACATATGCAATATATTCAAGAAAGTATGATTACAAGCAAATATAGGTCAAGACAAGAGTAAATACTGCTGATGGAAATTTCCACCAAAGGCTAGATCAAGAACATGGTTTTAGAGAGATCTTAATGATATCACAGCAGAGTGCTCCCACAGCCACTGAGATAGTAGGTTCTAGAACTATGATGCGTGATTTGCAAAGGATTAAACAACTGATGGTTGCAATCATGCCTCATGAATCACTAACAGCCCTAAGGTGACAGAGCTCAATGCCCTTAGCATGTAATATGGAATAATTAAATCCTTTATGTCAGAAATACCCATATTTTTCAAGGATATGAAAATCATCACTAAGATTTTGAATATCATGTGAAATCAGACAGGGAGCTCAGACAGTGACCACAGCAAGGGAGTGACATGCTAGTAATGATACTCAGGAGGAAGTAACCACGCTGTCGGGTTTGGTCTAACTGTAACCACCAATCAGTCTGCGGTACACAGTAATGAAGTCACAGCTGTGTCCCAGATGACCTGGGATCAAAGAGTGAGCAGAGAGCTGGAAGAGCCCATGAGAGAGGGTGGGAGTGAGTTGCCAGTGACAGCTCAGCCATTCTGGGTGGAAGGTGATGGCCTTATCTGCTGCAGTGCTGGGGCATAATTGAGTCATAGGTACAGAGTGAAGTACATGTCATACAGTATGTGGTGCAGGTAAATGTCCGTGGCTCTGCCAAGCCGCATCCACATGACAACCTTCGTAGGCATGTGTGTTAATGTACAGCCACAGATAAAGACATAGCAGGACTTAATATCCAACAGTGTCTACTTTTATTGCTGGGGAAGTAGTAAAACCCTGATGGGTGCCAGGCTAACAGTTTCCTGCCATAGGCTTCTGCTACACTGGTGAATGAATAACCTGATCTATTGCAGGAGGGCTGAAGACGGCAGGCAACAGAGGGTTAAAAAGATATTTAAAATCATCATCAGTGCCAGGGAGCCTAAGGCAAAGGGATTTAAAATAATCAAGGCAAGAAGACAGTAAAGCATGAATGAGAGCAGAGAGATCTTTAGGCGGTGTCAGCTGCTACCCCTGGCAATGTCTCTCATATGGTAACAATATGTCTTCACCACTGCTGGCATCTGGTCACAAAATGTCAAATGAGCACTGATGACAATGCAGGCATTATTCACTTTTAATGTTAACTCCAGCATATTCCTGTTAAATGAAAAAAAAAACGTATTTTTTATTTTTTTTTATTTAACATTTGTTTTACTGGGAAAGTCAGACTTGGAATAAGTCAATTTTCAGCAGAGGCCCAGGGAGAAATGCTCCAGACACATGTCTTTGTAATGTGGGAGGAAACCAGAGGACCCAGAAGAACCACACAACACAAAGAGGGTATGCAGACTCCACACAGAAGGCAGCCCAGCTGAGAATCGAACCAGAGAACCTCTTCCTGTGAGGTGACAGTACAAACTGCTGCACCACCAGAAATGACAGTGGCAAGGTGGACAAATCTTTCAGGGTGGCATGTATTATGAAGGGTTTTATGTTGGATGTATTCAGCTGTAACCATTTATCACAAGACCAGAAATGAATGATCTCCAAGTTATGCTCTAAGAAATACATCCTCACCACATGCTTCCGAGACTAGGAGAGTCAGAGGTAAGGATCACCAGTGTAACTTTGTTAAGATAAACCCCTCCTTCTGATAAGATGTCGAAGAGGCAGGGAACACAGGTTGATAAGTAACTGAAATAGATCAAACCTTAATGTAGTTCAGATTCCAAAGGGTAAGAATCTGAGGTGTTAAGCCCCAAAACCACTATGTATGATTAGAAAGATATGGATAGGATGTGGCAGACTAGTCTAATACAGTAGCAGAAACGTCACACTAAGAGCATATACATTTAATCAGAATTCCATGATCCTCAATGTCAAATGTCACAGAAAGATCACAAAAGACCAGAAGAGAAACATTGACCTCTTATCAGGAGAAGATCATTGCCTACCCCGACGATGTCAGTCTGAGTACTGCAGTGGGTTCTAAAACCACACTAAAATGTGAGCTTATAGGCTGTCAGATGTGACTCAAGTTGTGTATAAGCCTCCTTCTCAATAACACTGCACATGAAGGGGGAGATCGAGTCAGGGAAAGGTGTTTACAACAAGGATTCCTGAGGACAGTCAAGAATCTTCCTACACTGGACATGGACAAGCAATGGGTGTCAAGGAAGATTCCAGGCTCTGATCAGTAAGGATCCAAAACATCCAGGCTGGTTGCAATAAATGTAAATAGAGTGACATTAACTCAACAAATGATAGTGTGCATGCTTGCAATCATACATGTAAGCTCATCATAACTAAATGAAAATACTATATTGCAAACTTTGGAGTAAACTGCTCTCAGCCGCAATTAACTTTCCCCATGAAATGCGAAGGAGAAAATGTGGAGATGATAGTCACAAGCAACAAAGAACCAACCAGATATTTCACAATATGAGTTTAATGCTGTTCATATGGAAAGAGAGACTGACGCACACAAACTACCCTACTACCCAAAGGCTGACCCACACAAACTACCTACCACCCAAAAGGGCAAAGAAAGTCAGCTGCAACTAAGGTCACTCTGGACAAATATGTGGCCTTTTTATAAGAGATCTCAGTGAGAAAACACAGAATGCTCCTCCAGGTTAAGACAGTTACTGCAAAGGACAGAACATCAATAACATTTCCTCCTCTGTCCCTCTTCATGTAAGGATAAAGTAAACGAAAGTGACTCATGGTTTACATGTAGGCCTCCACTAAAAAGGGGTTAACAATTCCGGAGCAATACCTAGTGAGCTTCTGTAACAAAATAAATATGACGATCACCTTCATTGTCCCCTGAGATGTGCTCAATGAGTGTTGATGGAAACAAACTTGGTGAAAATTGTGAAGGAGTACAGCATTTCATCATGAAGAGTCAAGAGATTAAAATCTAGAAGTACAAATGCAAAGTTGTCCAGGAAGTGGCAAAACCAAGGGATTAGTTTCACCACTAATTCAGAGTTGTCACATCCTGTAGGAATATATGGCCCAGTCTGTGGATGTCAAAGGATATAATCTGAAAAGTCAAACATCTTAATAATATTGATCAATTATTCAGCTGGAACCACAGACTCATTGTTGAACCAAATTTTGGAATCTCCAGGAACAAGATTCTGGCCATGCAGCAATAAATCAATGAGAAATTAGATGAACATCTCAGGAATGTCCTCATGTAGCCAACTATATAATAAATGAACACACTCAGTGGTGAGAGACCTGGGCACACAGGTTGACAGCAACCTTACCTTTGACCACCATGTGTCCACAGTGTTAAGAAGGGCATTCTATACTGCTCATCTCATAAGTAAGGGCAATCCATCCAGAAAAAAAGAAATTATAACCTCCCTGTACTCTTCTCTCATCAGACCAATAATTGAGTACAATGCCCCTTTTGGTATGTACCTCTCCAAGCACCTGCAGCAATTGAAGAAACCACAAAGCTTCCTCACAACGGAAATTCAGGGTTTTCAGCATCCCTCCTATGTGGACACTCTGAAATCAATGTCAATTTATTCTGTTTCATACAGACCACTCAGAGGCGATCTCTGCCTTGCATATAAGGCAGTCTCTGATCCTGCTTTATTGGAAATGCTGCATATCCGCAAATCGAACAGTACACGGGTTACTCACTCTAAAGACCTTAATCTAGTATGTGACATTAATAGAACCTGCTGGAGGGACAGATTTGTATCCCAGAGGTTGCTACACCTTTGGAGCAGACTCCCACTTCATGTCAAACAGAGTACCTCATTGGCTCTCTTCAAATGCAATCTGGATGACTGGATGGGTAACAGTAAATTCACTCTGGGGGGGTTCCATCTGTGTCCCTCTTAGACATGAGCATTAGGTGCTGATCATGGAAATAAGGGTAAAACCTGGCTAGGTTTGTAAGGGCCCTAGGGCCATTAGCCTAGTAACTTCCTATGATCCTATAATCCTATAAAGAGAAACCTACAGTTTGTTCTTGGAGAAAGGCTATGTTAAATTCTGGAGTCAACTTGCCCCATCTGAAGTTCGGATGTAAAACAAATGGCGACCCTCTCCTGTCATCTAATCCGCACTTAGTAAACTGAGCAACAGAGACAGCAAGTGGAACAGTGTGCGATGGGGAGGAAATTATCAAGCAGTCTACATTACCAAGCAATTCATAGATAAAACTAGGCTTGTTGCTGATTAAACTTACATTAGCAGTATTGTGTATATGGGATGAGTGGATGACACATATCAATTATCTGCCTTGATAACAGAGCAGAGCCCTGGGTATAGTTCAAATGGAAGACAAATGCTTATGATCACTGAGGTCTCCCATATGGTCCAGCATTTCGGATTCTTGTTTTTCTCCCATGCATCCTCAGACTGACCGTTGATAATGGGAATGGGCTAGTTTTTAGTCTAGCAGATGATCAAGGCTATGAGTTGCTAATGAGCAGGTAAAGGATTTCAGTCCTTCAGCCTTCATTTTTTGCATTGTGTGGCATTCAGCAAGTCATTTTATCAGACAATGCGTTTGGGAATTTGGGGTGATTAATGATGTTCTGGACTGCAAGCTTCATAAGAATCTATGAACCCATGATCTTATCAGTCTGTGGTTCAAATGCTGGTCAACACTGTATACCAGGGTCTGACCAGAAAAACCCATTTGTAATTGCCCACTTTGAAGAAATATCTCAAATTCATCTGTAAACATCTGACATCAAAGCACTGAGGACAGTCTCCTATGTAAGATGAAAGAGCATGTTGAAAGTTTGTATATGGCAGGATGGGATTTGTGGGTGGAGCATGTTGATTGACAGGTGGGAGAGTCAGGATAAAGTGCTAAGAATAGTAATGGAATGTTCTTGCTTTATTTTGGGCAAAAAGAACAATTAAAGTTTTATTGCATGCCCAGTGCCCTTTAGTTTAGATCAATAGTTTTATAGTCAGCCATCCTTAATATAAACTTCTCATACTTGGGGTTTGGGCAGTCTCAGTATCAATATTAATATGAATAGGGAGGGGTGTTGGGCGGGGCTAGGAAGTGCAGTTGATAGAAGGGGGGCTTCTGTGTGGTTATGCACTGAGTAGTTTAATTTTTTTGTATATTTTTTGCTGTTTTTTTTTCTTAGAATCACAGTTGTGGTCAGCTTAACATCATTGCCACTACCTATCCAGAATATCAAAAGGTGATAATTGCAATACTGGTGCTGCAAAAGTAATGTCAGGGGTGAAGAGTATTGGGTGGGGTGATGGGTCCAGTGGATAAAATGGGATTTTTAGTTACCTTTTTATGCATTGCAGAACTGAATATTTATTTTTACTTATTTTAATGTAGTTTATTTTGAATTTGTTAACCAGGGTGCAGCACTGACCTCAGTGGACCTATTTCAGTCTTAGTCTAAGGTAAACACAGTAGATACATGACATTATATGCAGTGTGCCAGTGGTGTAACAGGCAGCACATTTGCCTTAGGTGCAGAAGGCTATGAGTTCGATTCTCAAGGGGGTCCAACACTTCTATATGTGTGTGTCCTTCAGATGAAATGTTAAACCAAGGCTTTATCTGCACAAGTTGGTGGTAGCTTATGTGGATGCAGAAGATTTTATGGTCAAATTTCCACTAATAGTATAAATACCACCTCTGGTCTTCTCTATAAAGATGCTACTAACCTAGTGGAACTAACCTGGTCAACAAAGAATAAATAAATTATATACAGAGTGAATGACAAAATGTAATGTATACATAGATTATAATATAAAGTGAGTATCAGAATTGGCTTGAGGATATAAAGGTAATATATTAATGACATTATATATAGAGTGACTAAAAATACAATATAGAAATACAGTATAAATAGAGTGGAACTCAAAGTTTGCATGCCGAAAGAATCACAATGAAAGGCAGAGTCAGATCAAAGTATATGGAGGAAAAATGGTTAGAAAGAAGTAAAGTTATATGACCAGACCAATAGCAGTTGCAATACATTCCCAGAATTTGTGATTAAGGACCGAGAAATCATGGCCTGTGCCGTGAAGCCTAGTTTGGGGAGTTTGAAGGAGAAAACCTGAATAGATAAGATTTCTAAGGATATAATATGTTGCTACACATTTGAATAGTCTGCTGGACAGTGGGGGAACAGCCTCATTCTTGATAACTTTAAATATTCGAGAGGCCAGTAGAAAGTCTGCACATTGTTTCACAGGTAGCTAGTTAGATTTTTCAATGGCTTTGCAGTGGTGGTCATTTTTGGAGGCGAGAGTGATGAATCTACATATGGTGTTTGAGATGGACTGAATGGTGGACGCATTTCTTTTAGAGATTGCAGCAATAAGAGGGAGACAATATTCTAGCAGAGCCAGTAAGACACTTTTACATGTGACATTCTTTCAGGGTCAGGATAGGAGAGTATCATTAGTAGCCATCAGAGCAAATAATAATAATACTGTCATTCACATCTGTAGAGTAAATCCTGGAATTTCTTCAGAGTAATTAAAGTATATGTGGCACAACAGATCTAGAATGTTCTGCTTTTTTGGAAATTCAGGTATTTTGCACACTGCAGTAGGGTCAGTGAATTTCATATAGTAGGTAAAGCACATGAAAGGGTGCTGTACTGTTTGGACACTGGTTGCCAGGCAAATAGCTCAGCACAGTCAACAGGTGAGTCACTGGACAAAGGACACCATAAGACCAGAAATGAGTGTGGAGGCAGATACCCAATGGCATTGATGATGAGGAGGGTGAGATGAAGGTGCAGGTCCTAGCACCACTGGGAAAGATGTTGCAGAGATCATCAGTGAACCTTCTGGGCAGCCTATTCATGAAGGTCCTGACACACATACTATGCTACAAGAAATAACTGATAAAGTAAACCAGTGATCAGAGGATACATACAGTACATAGTCAATGAAAAGGCAGGGAAGGCACACAAACACGCACTGTCTCTTCTTACTGGTGTGCATTACAGAAACTCCTAGGTGAAGCTTGTGCCATGTGACCTCTCCACATTATAGGCATGGAACATACTTGTGAGGAAATAGTCAGTGTGGTAACTACACTGAACTCATTAAAGCCAGTATTTACTACTCTTCTAAAGAGAGATATGGACATAGCAGTACCTTCAGCAGAGGTCTTGCAGTCAATGCAGGAAGTGTGGGATGACATCCTAGATCCTGCAGTGCATGTAGGAATTATAGGGTGATATTGCAGGTCCTGTCGTGTGTACTACATATACTATATAAGTATATATTACTCACACACACACACACACACACACACACACACACACACACACACACACACACACACACACACACACACACACACACATATATATATATATATATATATATATATATATATATATATATATATATATATATATATATATATATATAGTAACTATGGGATGGCATGCTAAGTCCTGCAAATCATATAGGAAGTATGGGATAGCATCAGAGTTCCTGTAAAGTATGCATAAAGTATAGGTTGATATCACAGAGCCTGCAGTGCATGCAAGTGATATAGGGTGGCATCTCAGGGTCTACAGTGCTTGCAGGAGTTATGGGATGGCATCCTAGGGTCTGCAGTGTTTGCAGGAGGTATGTGTTGACATTACAGGTGCTGCAGGCCATGGAAGAAGTTTGTCATGACATCACAGACCCTGCAGTTTATGCAGAAATTAAGTGATGACATCACAGATCCTGCAGTGTATGTAGGAATTAAGGAATGACATCACAGATTCTGCAGTTTATGCAGGAAGTATGGGATGACATCAGAGGTCCTGCAGTGCATATAGGAGTCACGCAGTTTCTCCCAGGCATGCATTGACAGTGGTCTGACAGTGCTGGTACAGAAGCACAATCTTTTTGGCCAATCATAAAGCAGGACATACGAAGAGGCAAAAGTCTGGTAAAAATACCAGCAGCTATCATGCAGCATGGGTTGGGAGTTGGCAGAATGGTTAAAGTATTTACCTCAGACTCACAAGGTAGAGGGTTTGATTCTCACCTTTGAAAGGAAGTTAGCTAAGCTTAAAATGGTCTGCAAGGGCAGTTAGCCTAGGACATCCCTATGAACATATCCATAACTATGTGAATGGCTTAATACTTCTGTCCTAACCACTTTAACAAGACAAGAAATTAGGGGAATATAGTCTGCACAAATTGCAGGGTTATAAATAACAGTCCTGATGATCAACAACATTCCTATGAAAAGCTACAGCATAGATATGTAAGAAAAAATGGAACATGTAAAAACTACAATGCATATGCACTCTTAAATGCATACTTCTTACATACACCCCACATGTGCGCACAGTCACACATACATAGTTACACACACGTACACATACACACACACACACACACACACACACACACACACACACACACACACACACACACACACACACACTCACACAGTTACTTCCACTACATGAATATGCACACAGTGATAAACATATTCAAACACATATACAAAAGGTAAGCACACAGCTTTGAAATTAGCGAACATCAATTTCCAGAATGCGTGTTTTTTCTGTAATATAATCCTTGTGCTTCTGCATGCAAAATAAACCTTATTCACTTGCTTTTTATTTTCAGTCAGGACCAAAATGTATTTCATCACTATATGTTACTTCCTCATAGCATCCTAAAAGTATATTGTACAATTTCAAAGAAACAGACTGCAACAGTTGCTCTAAATTCTGGCAACTTTTTATGAAAACTAATGAATCTGCAAATTCAGAGTGACAAAGATGTCTGATATATGTAGAATGTATATTTTAAGAGTCATTTAGCAAACAGTTTGGCAACAATTCTCTAAGCTTACACGTCGATGATGTCTGAAACTTGTGCTGCATTTTCCGGAAAAGTATACACAGTCTAACTATGATGTGTACGCAATGCATTTTGCAACAACATTCTTGTAGTATTTTACAATGAATGAGATTTTATGACAGGCTAAGCAGCAGAAGAAACAGAGACATTTTGTATACCATGTTGCTTTTTGTATCCTAAGAGAAGTATGAATATTTTATATACATAAAATAGTGTAGTTTTTAAAACAGATATATCTAAACCATGAATACCTGACTAGAGCTAGACTCCTCCATTCAGCTTGCACTGATTAGTATCAGATTTAGAGGAATGAAAGGTGAGGCCAGGTGTCCAAATAGGTGACGGAAATGGCACACTGACTTGAAAACCCATAAGGTCATCAGTGTTATCCCACCCAGTCCATTATGCAGAGGCGGCTCATGCTATAGGACTGCAGGACTGCAGCCCCTCCACCTGTAAAATGGGTCCCCCACCTGTAAAATGGGTAAAATAAATTCCCCATTCCCCCACAGTAGAACATATTAAAATAAAAATTCTCAGACTCCGTGCTTAGTTCCTGACTGCTGTGTTAGGCAGACCAGAACTCCAAGCACACATGTTCAGGCATTCCAAGCTCCAGACTGCTCTGTTAGGCAGTCTGGATAGGGAAGGCAGGAAAATCCACCCTTCCAGCCCAGAGGTCTGTGCAGTGACAACTGCACAAACCAGAAGGTCACCAGTCTGTATTGCCCACAGGTTGGACCAACAGCAGGAGGCTCCAGCCTCCTCACATCAGACCCAACAGCACACACAGGTCATTATGGAGGACCAATCGGGCTGCAGGATTGCTACAGAGGAGCTGGTTGGAGGATGTAGCTGAGTACAGAGACAGGTAGGGTGTTTATGGAGGACAGAGAATCTGGTGTGTGTGTGTGTGTGTGTGTGTGTGTGTGTGTGTGTGTGTGTGTGTGTGTGTGTGTGTGTGTGTGTGTGTGAAATGCCCAGTTGCTTCATGGTGGTGTGTAGAGCATAAGGTTTTAACCCTGTACCTTGGGCCCAAGTCACAAGAGCCTGAATTCCCTACCCACCACCATTTGTAAAATATTTGCAGATTTTTGCCTCCTATTTGTTCTGTTCCTCATAAAATCTGTGGTTTCTGTATTTTTGTTACTTTACTTAACACAGCCGGTAGTGCAGTGGTAGCAGTGTTGCCTGACAGCTACATGTGGTCTGGTTTTATTCTTGGCTGGGGTGCTTTCTGTGTGGAGTCTGCATGTGTTCCCTGTGTTTGTGTGGGTTTGCTCTGGTGTCCTCAATGGGTATTTGTCCCTATTTTTTGGACTGTATTCCCCAATTATTGGCTTTGTCCAGGTTTTTTGTGCCAAGGTTGAGAGCTATGGTGATAACTGAACTCACTGAATATGTTTGGGGGGCTGTATTCCCCCATTATTGACTTTGTTCATGTGTTTTGTGCTAAGATGTTGACAGCTATGGTGAGAACTGAATTCACTAAATGGTAGTCATTTAAGTTTCAGTCTTTCTGTCTTTCATAAAAATAGATGACTTGGCATAGTGGTATGTTGCTCTGGCTGTTTTGCATAGGGTCCTGGGTTCAATACTTGGCAATGAAATGTATGGTAGTAACAGAGCATTTTATTCTAGCAACTTTCCAACATTATACAAGCAATGTTTAAAATGTGTCCCTGGTTTTGGGGCTTTTGTCCCCCCACCCCGCAAATACATTTTGACTTTTTCCAGATTTCTTGTGCTGCAAAGTTCAGAGATACAGCTGAGTGTCGAGTAGATTTTACAAGGACCTGAGAGCTGCAGGGGAACAAAAGTTTAGTGCTGCTTATGCCATGTCTGCTTACATTTTAAATAGCACAACAGGTAGTGTACTTGCTTTTGATGCAGAAAGTTGTGGGTTCTACTCCCACAGTAGGGTAGATCCATTACTGATACTGTACTCTGTTGTAAAGGGGATGGATGCTTTAGTCCTTTTTGGTGAAGATACCTAGTAACTATGAACCTGTTATCAGTTTGCCATCCATTCCCTATTGTGATATTACTAGCATTATCATTTTATTTAATGCAACATAGGCAATTTATTCCTCAAGGGCAACAGGCACTTTATTTGTAGATGAAACAATGACATATAAGGTTGCTTGCTAGCAGTAACCTCTTCATTAGTTAACAGATGACTTTAATGTGGAATTATTTAGATGACTTTTACTTCTTCAGAGATCGTGCATATTTACTGATACTGGTGGACTGTAGAAGTCTGAGCAGACATTTATGATGGAAATGTTCTGAACTGGGTAGTTTTGGCATTATTGGTGCATGCATTTTGTTTCATTGTTTACTGGAAAAATGTTCTAAACAATAAATTTAAAATGCCCTCTAACAACTGTACTGTATTGCACAAGAAATATAATTTAATACAGTCAGGAAGGTGCATCAAAGAGCATGTGTATGTTTCATGTTCAAGGGGCCTATGATTTGAAAACAGCCCATAATTAATCTTTATCTGCCACTGGCAAAATGTTTTTTCTTTGAATGTGGGTTTCAATGCTGTTTCAATGAATATGAGTTTCAAGGGCAGAGAAGTTTTAATGCTAAGTCTATTTTCATTGTAAGACTGCATTGCTTTGTTTAGCAGATATCTATTAGGGTTTGTGCTGTAAAATATAAAATAAAACTTTAAAATGAAATCCATATCACTGCAGAAGTAAAGCAGTATGCACATTACAGTGTTTATGGCAAATGGGGTGAAAGAACCAAGGAATGGGACATTGGAATGGCTGCAGGGGGGACGCTCCATTCGACCATGATTTTGTTTGGGGGGGAAGGGCAGCAAACTCAGACAGCCCCGGCTGAACTATACCTCTCAACTGTCCAGAATTTAGCAGAATGAATATATTTGTGCTTCTTATTTTTGGTTTGTTCCTCATAAAATTTGTGGTTTTCTGCCAAAACATTTAGGAATGAAGTCACTAAATAATGACAGACATTAAGTTTCAGACGTCATAACCTTCAGAAAAATGCATGCTAAAGCAAGACCTGTTATTCTATCAACTGTCTTTTTAGTACTGTTTGTATGTTCCCCCAATATATTTGGCCTTATCCGGATTTTCTGCATTAAGAGGTTGAGAGGTACATGCAAATAAATCGCTTTATAGAATTAGGAATATTCAAACCTCTCAACTGTCTCCAATTTTGGCTCAAAATGTTGCTCTCCCCCTAATAATCCCTCTGCAAAATGGCAATTTTGGAAGAAAACGGGGAGGGTTTACAACTATAAATAACTGTAATGATCAGAGTTATAGATTACTTTTATTTCAGAAATGCATGTAGATGCTCTTATTTTGTCAGCTGCTCAAGTTAACAGAACTAATTTTAAAAAGGTGTTCTTTCTTTGACAGGTTCCCAGCTGTGTTGTGTGGCAATTTTATATTTTTGCATAACATATTTGGTCTGTTTTTCATAAAATTGTGGTTTTCTGGCAAATTAGTAGCAAATCATTAAAGATTGACATTAGAAAATAATGGCAGACATTTGAGTTTCAGATTTCATACCTTTCAGAAAATTCATACTAATCCAAGACCTACTACTATTCTATTATCTTTCTAAGTTTATAAGAGCAATATTTAAAAATTGTCTTTATTTTTGGGCCTGTGTCCCACTTCTATGTATGGCGTTGTCCAGATTTCTTGCTCTGAGGTTGAGAGGTATGAGTGTCAGAGCCATCACCATCAGCCAGAGACATTTCAAACTGTGACCTACTTGTTGCACTCCACTCCCCATTGTAGTGGCTCTGGATGTGTCCAAGCAAGGCAAGGAGCAGTTATGCAGTGTAAGTGTGCAGAGTATTCCCCCATCTAAGGTAGACCACTAGTATGACCGTGGCTTTTCATCTGTCCTTGATTTTGCAGAATGTTCTGGTTTTCTGTCATATTTTTATTCTGTTTATTTATGCTTCTTATTATTCAGAAAATCTGTATTAAAGTAGCAATGCTTTAATGACCACCAGGTAAGCTTGTCAGAGACTGTAAGATGCAAGTAAGCTTTAATAAGAATACTGTTAAAGAATTATCAACAATGAAAGCCTTTTCACTGTTGCCATGCAGAGAATATTTACATAACTAGATAACGTATAAGCCTTAGATATTGAAATGCATATGATTGTATTTGTAATAAAGGACAGGATTACAGTATTTACATTTGTTGGAGACTTGCAGTTATCTTTGCAGGCTTTACCTGTAAACTAAACAGAATGCTAATCTATCGTGTATGGTCCATAACCTGTGCAGTAATCCTTTAAGCAATTTATCTTGAGCTTGTTTCTTGTTCACTGTTGATTTTTTACTTTGATCATGTGTTCTCCATGAAACAAGTAGATAGTTGTTGTCAGGCAGCAGGTCTTTTTTGGATAAGAAACATTTTTACAAGTGGGGGTATCACAGAGATTGCTACTTTCAGCATGTTACTTGGTAATTTTATAAAGCTGAATATAAATTATAATTAGAACTGCAGTGCAAGGAGAAGTGGTTTGAGCTGAGTGCTGCTTGTTTTTTTTTTATACTTGATTTTGACTGGCATTCCAGTAATATATTTAAAAAACAATTTATTTTTTCATGTCTCACAACCTTTGCGTTTCCATCTAGATATTAAGTAAGTTGTCATGTAGCCAATGCATTGAAATATTTTTTTCTTCTACACTTCATTTTTTTCTAGATTGGACTCTCGTAATGATGGTTTGGCACCCAGGGCAGCGTATTTAATTAAAGTTCCAGTTGTTGTGGTTTGGAGTATAGCTCCACCCCTTTCTAGTTGGTCACACCCCTTCCCATTGGCCCCACCCATTCAGCTGTCTCCTGCAGCCCCCCTTTAATTTGAAGTCACTAGCCACCAGTGCCATCATGTTAATATTGACCTGCACTCAAGTCAGAGCTTACTTATCAATGTCCTGAATACATTACATCTGTACATTTTACCAAAAGACATTCAATTGCACTTGATAACTTCAGTGTAAATATAGTTTGTAAATCAACTCTATACAGAGTCCTAAAAACACAGCAAACCTTCTCACCTAATTGTCAAATTTACAAAAGCCGACTATCTGGAAGCCATTCCTTATATGTTTGACATATAAACAGCTTTCATGTCTCTATCCATAGACTGTCCCAAAGTGATTAAGGCAGTTTAGCCCAGCCTCACTATAAAAACTTTTGTAAACATTCATGTCTCTCTTCGTAGCTTCTCAAGTGTTTAAGACAGTTTAATCCAGACCTATTACAAAGACTTGTGTAAGCACTATTCATGTTTCTGTGTTGCCGTTCCTTAATTGATTAAGTTAGTTTAGCACTGACCTTAGTGCCGTGAACAGCCTGTGCCTCACTGCCTTAGAATGTGCTTGTTAACTGAGTTATGATGAATGTTACTTAACTTATCAAATGTATCTCTTCTGATTTTCCCTTCTCTTACTCTGTTGCTACAACTCTAGCCTTCCTAGAATACAATGTTACTTTCATAATTTTATACAATGTAATATTTTTGTGTGTCTTAATGTACTTTGCATTTAACTATGGTTAACACAACATATTTGTCAATTTATTGTTTGTAACATATTTTTTTTTATATTTATGTATTTTGGAGCTTCTCTTCTTGGTCCTCCAATGAAAAATGGCTTTTCCCCTGCTGCACTTCCCAGCCAACAAATGGGAATAAATTAAAATAAATACATAAAATAGACAGCATTAAACAAGCACTTCTTAGCCCCCACCCAAATCCAAACAAGCACTCTTTACACATTCTATATAAATATATCCCTAGTGCTTCACTTCTTTTTACCCAGTGTTTCTTACATTTTCTATGCACACTACATCCCCTATATTTGTCATCAGAGCACTCTACTCATATAATTCCTTTTTCCACTTCTGCTATTTTATACCAATTAAACAGCTGTGCCTGCTGATGTAAATATGTAACTGTATCTCTACAAGCATTTCTCATGAAATATTTCTTTTCTCTCTCTCGCTCTCTGCTTCACCCTTTTCTCCTTCTGGTATGTCAGTACTGAATAATAACTCAAATTATAATTATGACTTATATATTAACTATTATTTTTACTGTCTATATGTAGATCTGTCTTATTATTTTTATGTCATTATTATTTTTCACTTTTACTATATGCTGTATGTATTGTATCATAATAGGATCATAGGATCATAGCAAGTTACTAGGCTACTGGCCATGAGGCCCCTATAAGCCTAGCCAATAAATGATCCCATGTTCCAAGTCAGCACCCAATGCCTCTGTCGAGCAGGGACACAGGTGGAATCCTAGGGGTGTATTTTCTATTTCCCATCCAGGCATCCAGACTCCTTTTAAAAAGGGATAATGAGCTACTCTGTTTGAAGTGGAGAGGGAGTCTATTCCACAGATGGAGGAGTCTCTGGGAGACAAATCTGTCCCACCAGCAAGTCCGATTGATGTTGCAGATCAAGTTGAAATTTTGCGTGCGGGTCATGCGAGCGGAGTTTGGCTTGCAGATATGCAACAATTTCATCAAGGTGGGGTCAGAGATTGCTCTGCATGCCAGACATAGATCACCTCTGAGGAGACTGTATTAGATAGAGTAGAGGGACAGGGCTTTTAGCCTATCCATGAAAGAGAGATTTTTGGAGCCCTGAATCCTCCTGGTCGGGAACCTCTGTGGTCTGTCCAGCTGCTGCATGTGCTTCTTGAGTACATGGTGAAAGGGGTGTTATACTCGATGATGGGCCTGAAAAGGGAGGAATACAGGGAAGTTATGACTTCCTTATTCCTAGATGAAATACCCTTACTAATGAGGTGCGCCATGTAGAAAGCTCTCTGTACAAGGGAGGCAACATGGTGGTCAAAAGTTAGATTGCTGTCAACTTGAGTGCCCAGGTCCCTCACAACTGCTCGCATGCTTAGGATTTGTTATTAATGTGACAATTTGTGGGGACGTCACTCTCCCCAAAGGGGATGATGATGCATTTTTTGGTGTATAGTTTGAGGCCATGTTTTTGTCACCAGTCATTTGTCTGGGTGAGACCCTCTTATAGTATGTCTACATCACTAGTGGAGTTGATGATGGTGCCCAGCTTGCAGTCATCTGCAAACTTGGCCAGCCATAGACCTCTGGTTTTGGCTGACACCTCCAAGAAGTATATCCCAAACAATATCTTTCACTGTTACCTTTATGGAGTTTTTCTCCCCAAGATATCACTGAAAAGGGACCTTTTTGTTCAGGCAGTCTATCCCAGTTAACAAAATACATAATATAAAAAGTGATCTCTGCTCAGCATTAGTCATTACTGTGACTAACACAGCTCTTGAGGGTGTGAGGTGCAAAGACCTCCACCAGGGGCTATGGGGGGTGAGGTAACATACCTTTATGCAATTTCTTTTTTTGACAAGTGGGCTTCTGTGCTTTTAATAGTAGTTGTCAAGTGTTTTTTTTTTTCTCATTGGAGATGTTGCTGGTTCATTTTTAATGGACCGGGTATTATTTGTTGTTTTGTCAAGAGTCCAAAGCCATTAATATTCCATTCAGTCTGACTTTGGTACCTAGAATTATTTTGGAATAAACTGTGTGAATTTTTATCCTAGATATGTGCGTCATGGAAACTCTATGGTCAAGAAGAAGACATTTTCCAAATTAAACAATGACATTTTGAACTTTCTTAAAAGTGTTTGGAAGCATTCACAAGATTACATATCGTCATAAGATAAGTAGTTTAAATTATTTTGAGTCATACCCTCTAGAATGCTAATGCTAGAAGAACATGTTATGAGATCTGTAAGTTTTGTTGCACATTTTCATTTTAAAACCTGATTTTGTAGTCAGTGGATAACATGTCAGTTTTTGGAAGAACTAAGCAGCAAAAGCAGAGTTGTTCATGATCTGGGATGAATAACTCATACACTAGAAATTTGGGACCATAGGAAGTATGAATTTATAGCATTTATTTAATGTTGTACACAAACTGGAATTTGAATTCAGATTTAATAAACTACCATCCTTCAAATAAGGCATTGAACTGGAGTGCCAGCTCTCTGAGTTGGTGGCAACTCAGATAGATGTAAAGGAATCCATTGCAGTTATCAAAAACAGTAGTATAAGTTCCCCATTGCCCTAGACAAATTTGCCCATTCAATATGAATACCACATTGGGTATCGCCTGAAAGGAAGCCATTGGTTTTGTAGTAGTAACCTGGTCAATGAAATGTAAATAAATATATAAATAATAATAATAAACACTTTCTGGAAATATAAACTCAATGCCCCTAGCATGTAATTTGGAACAATTAAATCTTTTAAGTAAGAAAGACTCATGTTTTGCAAGGATATGAAAAATCATCACTAAAATGTTGAATGTCATATGAAATCAGGCAGGGATATAAGACAGTGACCACAACAAGGGAGTAACATGGTGGTATTGATGCAAAATAGGATGTGACCATGCTTTCAAGTTTGATTTATCTGTTACTAGTCTTCCTCACTACCAGTCTGTTGTACACAGTAATGAAGCCATAGCTATGTCCCAGAAGACCTGGGATCAACTAGTGACCAGAAAGCTGGAAGAATCAATGAAGGAAGGTAGGAATGAGCTGCCTGTGACAGCTCAGCCATCCAGCATGGAAGGAGATGGTCTGGGACCTAATAGAGTGATAGAAAGATGGTGGTGTGTATGACATGCAGCATGTGGTCCAGACAAATGTCCTTGGCTCTGCCAAGCCATGCCCACATGGCAACCTTCATAGGCCATCTGTATTAATGTACAGCCACAGAGAAAGGTATAGCAGGACTTTATATCCAACAGTGTCTACTTTAATTGCTGAGGAAGTAGTAAAACCCTGATGGGTGACTGGCTGACAGTTTCCTGCCATAAGTATCTGCTACACTGGGGAATGAATAACCTGATCTATTGCAGGAGGGCTGAAGATGGCAGGCGGGAGAGGGTTAAAACGATGTTCAAAATCATCATCATGGCCAGACTGCCCAAGGCAAAGGGATTTAAAATAAACAGGAGCAAAGTAAAGCATGGATGACATCAAAGAGATCCCAGGAAGTGCCAGATTCTGAATTGTGCCAACATCCCCTTGATGGTAACACTATGTCTTCACCACAACTGACATCTGCTCACAAAATGTAAGCTGAACATTAATGACAATGCAAATGCTATTCAGTTTTGAAGTTAACTCCAACATATTGCTGTCATATAAATCAAGAAAATTGCTCTGGTAACTTGGAAGAATCTCTCTCACTCGCTCTCTAAGTAGCATGCATTATGAAAGCTTTTGTTTTGGATGCATTCAGCTGCAACCATTTATCAGAAGGCCAGAAACAAATAATATCCAAGATGAGCACAAAGGAATACATCCTCACTACATGTTCCTGAGACAAGGAGAGTCAGAGGTGAGGATAACCAGAGTAACATTGTTAAGCTAAACCCCTCCTTCTGATAAGATGTCTGAGGCAGGAAACACATTCCAAAGGATAAGAATTAGAGGTGTTAAGATCTGAAACCACCATGTATGATCAGAAAGGTCGAGAAAGGTACAAGGCAAGCTTGCCTACTGTAGTAGCGGAACTGGTACAGAAGGAGTATAAACATTTAATCAGAATACCATGATCCTCAGCGTCAAATTTCAGAGAAAGATAATGAAAGACCAGAAGAGAAACAGAGATCTATCATAAGAAGATCATTACCTACCCTGAAGATGTCAGTCTTAGTGCTGCAATGAGTTAAAAAACAAACTAATATAAGTCAGAGCTTATTGGCTATCAAATACAAGTCAAGCTGTGAATAAAGAATCTTCTTGGTAACACTAGAAGGTTCTTCATACACAGGAGAATACCGAGTCAGTGTAAAAGGCGTCTTATAAGGATCCTAGGATTCTTCAGGACAGTCTCCAATCCTCCTGCAACAAAAATGGGCAAAAAATGGGCTTCAAAGAAGATTCCATGATCTGATTAAGAAGGAATTCAAAACATCCAGGCTGGTTGCAAGGAATCTAAACAGTGTGCCAATAAGTCAGCATGTTATACAATGCGTGCTTGTAATCAAAGTTGTGATCTCATCATAACTACAAAATCAAAATGCTGTCTAACCTCAGGAGGAAACTGGTCTCAGCTTCAATGACGTTGCCCTACATAGAATCAGAAGGAGAAAATGTAGAACTGATAGTTGCCAGCTAATTAGGAAAGAACCAAGCAGCTATCTTCGAGTTCACAGGTTCATAGGTTCATAGGTTCATACTAGGCTATCTGCCCTAGGGCATTTATAAGCATAGCCAGAATGTGTTTGGCTTTCGCCACACATTTTAAATTTATTTTGCTATGCCCTTTTTCGAGGTTAGTATACTATGCCTCTGTCTAACAGTGACACAGAAGTGATACCCGGGGTAAACCTATGATCTCCCATCCACTCATCAAGATTCCTCTTGAAGAGAGTCAGTGAGGGACTCTGCCTAACCTGGACTGGGATTTTATTCCAGAGTGAAGGGAGCCTCTGGGTTATGAATCTGTCCCTCCAGCATGTCCTATTTATTTCAGTGCTGAGGTTCAAGTCTCGGCGTGTAGCTCAATGGGATTTGGATTTTCTGAGGTGCAGCATGTCCATTAATTCCGGGTTGGACATGGCTTTATACATCAGGCACAGATGGCCTCTGAACAGGCGGTATGCCACTGAGTAGAGCTGGAGTTTCTTTAACCGGGCAGCGTATGGCATCTGTTTGAGCCCTTTGATCCTCTTGGTGAGGTACTTTTGGGGTCTTTCCAGTTGCTGCAGGTGTCTGGTAAGGTACATCCCAAAAGGGGCATTGTACTCAATTATGGGCCTGATGAGGGATGAGTAAAGAGGCACGATGACGTCCCCTGATCTAGATGTGAATCCCTTCATGATTAGGTGGGCTATATAAAATGTTTTTCTAACCACTTTGGCCACGTGGTTGTCAAATGAGAGATTGCTATCAACTTGGGTCCCCAGGTCCCTAATTACTTCTTCTGTACTTAATGGATTACCACCTATGTGGTAATTTGGGGGCACTTTGTTTTTGCCAAAGGGGATGACTATTCACTTTTTGGCATTTAGCTTGAGGCCATGGCTCTGGCACCAGTTGTCTGTTTCTATGAGGCCCTTTTGGAGGACGCTTGTGTCAGCTGGAGAGTCGATTATGGCACCCAGTTTGCAGTCATCTGCGAACTTGGTCAGCCACAGTCCTTCCGTGTTGGCCTGTACCTCCAAGAAATATATACCGAACAAGAGAGGTCCCAGGACAGAGCCTTGTGGGACACCACTTGTAACTGGTTTGCAGTCTGACATGGCTCCAGCAATTCTAACCATGTGGGTTCTGTCCTTGAGCCAATTTGCAATCCATCTAGTGACATAGGGGTTTATATTTAAGCTGGTGAGCTTATCTATAATTCCCGAGTGGGGTATTGTATCGAAGGCTTTTGCAAGGTCCAGGTAGGCTGTGTGGACCACCTTCCCCTCATCAATGGCCTTGGTGACTGTTTCAAAGAAATAAACCAGGTTTAAGAGGCAGGATCTGCCCTTAACAAAGCTGAACTGAGTAGGATCCAGTGTTTGTAGGTCCCCAATATCTTTATTTATGAGGTCCATGATGATCCTTTCCATAGCTTTGCAGACCAAGCTAGTCAGGCTTATGGGGCGATAGTTTCCAGGATCCGTTGAGGCACCACCTTTATGGAGAGGGACCACTGTTGCTGTACACCACTCTTTCGGCACATATCCTGTAGTAAGGCTGAGATTGAACAGTAGTTTTATGTTTGGGTTTAGCTCTTCTTGGAGTTCATGTAGGATGCAGCCCGGGACACCATCTGGTCCCATTGATGCTGTGTTTTTTGCTTTGGAGAGGGTGGCTCTTACCTGAGCATCTGAGATGTCAGGGGCAGCACTCTGCTGGGATAGATATTTGCCCTTTTGGTGGGAGGGGAGAAGTTTGTGCTGAACCGGTCAGCTAGGATGTTGGCAATGTCTGTGGGTTCGGTGTATTTTTTGTCATTTTGGACTAATTCTGAGCATATCTGGGAATTACCACCCAGGTTCCTAACATAATTAAAGAAAGCCTTGTGATTATCCTTAGTGTCCTGTGCAATTTTTCTCTCAAAGCTGGCCTTACACAATTTTATGTGTGCCCGTAGTTTTTTGCTAATGCTGATCAGTGATGCCTTCCCTTTTTGGGATTTTGCTCTATCATTTAGTAGCTTCCTCCTTCTATTGTATAGTTTGTTTATGGCTGGGGTCCACCAGACAGGAAGTCTGCCTTTGGAGGATTGGGTCTTGGTTTTATTTGGGATCGCATGATCCATGCATTCCTGAAGGTGTTCATAGAGTGCATTTATAAAGGATTCTGCGGTCTGGGCCATATTTTCCACAGGCCCGGGGGCTTTGAAGGATTCCACCTCAGTTTTGAGGAGTGTGAAATTTGCTTTAGAGAAGTTTTTCACTGTGGTTTTCTGGGCAGGGGGGGGTGGGATGTGAATATCCAGTGAGATTAGTTTATGGTCTGATCTTACCAGTGAGGGATACACTTCTGGTCTGGAGCATAGAGTCCCCATGTTGGTGATGATCAGGTCCAGTATGTTTTCCCCTCTTGTGGGAGTGGTAACAAGTTGTTCCATAGCATTTGAATTTATAAATTCTAGGAACCTTTGGGCTAGGGTGTTGGAGCTAGAGTAATGCTCCCAGTCTATGTTTGGGTAGTTGAAGTCGCCCAATATAATGGTGTTTGGAGAGACCTTCATATTTTCCAGTGTTCTCAGGAAGGCCAAGTGGGGTTCCTGGGTTTGGGAGGGTGGTCTGTAGCAGGCTATAAACTGGAAGGCAGTTTTACCCACTGTTAGTTGCACATGGATAGTCTCTGATGCTTCGTGCTTTGCCACCAACCTGGAGGTGTGGGTATCTTTGATGAATATCGATACTCCCTCCTTTTGTGGTTCGGTCCAAGTTTTGGGGCGAAAAGCATGGTATGAGGTATAACCTGGTAGTGCTGGGGTGCTCTCGGGAGCCCTGAACCAGGTTTCTGTTACTGCAGATATCGATGTTCTCCATGCTAAGGAGAGTTTCGAGTGCGTGCATCTTGAGTTTTAGACTTCTGGCGTTGAGTAGCATTACTCTTAGTTTCTTATCCCTTGTGATACCTATGGAGGTGGGTTTGTCTTTTGAGCCTTGCCTAAAAAAGGCACTATGGGGGTAGCAAGAGCCTTTGCCAATATCCGAAAGCCCAGGGGTGACAGGTGCAAGCCATCCCTAGTGAAGCATCGTGGCTTGTCGAGCATATCATCCCAAGCTGATAGGCATTGGATCCCCTTTGAATGACACCAGTACTTAAGCCAATTGTTGAAATTGATCATCTTGTCTTCATATTGTGGCATATTGAGTGATATGGTTTTAATGCTGTGCAAAGGGAAAAAGGGGCTGGCCCACACAAATTACCCATCACCCAACATGGGACAACCAGTCAGCTGCCACTGAAGTCTGTCTGGAGAAGCAAGTTTGTTTGTTTGTTTGTGTCTTTCAGCTTTTCCCGGTTAGTGGTCGCCACAGCGGAACTCCGGTCTGCTAATGATTGGCAGTAGATTTTTACTTGCTGGCTTGCCGGGCCTAACGCACAACCTTCAATGAAGGAATGCTCATTCACGCATGTCACCACACAGAAGACGCTCTAACTGAGAATCGAACGGGCAACGTCTAACTGTGAGGCGACAACGCTACCGCAGCACCACCACCGCAGTCACTGTCTGTGGCCTTCTTAAAAGTCCTTTCAGTTGGGTGAAGATTAAGACAGTTATTTCAAAGAACAGCATGTTTACAACAACATTCCATCCTCCTCCTTCTGTCTCAGAGTAAGGACAAAGTTCAAAACCTAATAATGGCTTACACACTTTATATAGTGGAAACAAAGTCAGACAAATAATCACAGAGCTGTTGTAATCAACAACCAACCTACAAGAATGACCTTCATTGTCCCCTGAGAGGAGCTGAATGAGTGCTGATGAAAACAAACTTGGTGAAATGTCTGACAAAAGTGTGGCATTTCATCATGTCAGGAGTCACAAGATTAAAATGTAGAAATAAGAGTCCACCTTGACCAGGAAGTGGCAAAACCAAGAGATTAGTTCCATCACTTAGCCAAAGTTGTCACAACCTGTAGGAATATCATGGTATGTCTCAGTCTGTGAATTACAGAGGATATAATCTAAAAAATCTGAACAGCTTCATAAAGTTGATGAATTATTTAGCTGGAACCACCAATTCATTATTGAACCAAATTTTGAAATCTCCAGGAACAACAAGGTTCTGGTCATGCAAGAATAAATCAATGAAAAGCAGGTGAACTTCTCCGGAATATCCTCATGGAGCCAAGTATACAATGAATGAAGAGAAGCCTATAGTTTGTTCTTGCAGTAAGGCTATGTTCATTTCTGCTGGCAACCTGTTCTGTCTAAAGCTCTGATGTAAAACAAATAGCAACCACTTCTGCCATCCTACCCACACTTAGTAAACTAAACAACAAAGGCAGCAAGTGGAACAGCTGCTGTGAGATGTGGGTGATATTGTTATCAAGATGACTGCATTAGAAATTCATAGGTAACACCATGCTAGTTGCTAACTGATCTCACTTTACCAGCACCATATATAGGATGAGTGGCGGAGACATCTCATTAACTGGCCTTTGATGGCAACATAAAGCCCTTTGTATGGCACAAAGTAAAGACAAACACTTATAATAACTGAGTGCTCTCATAAGGCCTAGTGGTTAGGATTGTTCATTTTCACCTATGTGGCCCTGGTTCAACTGTCAGTATGTGAATGGGCCACTCTTTTTGTCTAGCATTTGGCACAAATGATTAAGGCTATAAACCTTTACATAGTTTGATTACTTTGACCATAAGATGTATACTGTGTGACCTTCGGCAAGTTATTTGACCAGAGATTTAGGGCAATTAGGAAGTTTGAGCTATGCTCCTTAATAGTCTCCTGTGCTGTATGTCTGTAAACTACCTATGAACCTATCAGTCAGTCCTATAATTTTGGGATGGAGTGAAGCAGTGCCAGTTCTGGCCAGCATTGTTCATAGGTTCATAGGTTGGTACGAGGATATCGGCCCTAGGGCCTATTCAAGCCTAGCCATAACAATTCCCTGGCTATTTCTTCCCACAGTATTTACTTCCCCAGACCCCTGTCTAGCAGGGTGACTGATGTGATTCCGGGGTGAATTTCCTATCTCCCATTCAGTCATCAAGGTTCCTTTTGAAGAGGGCCAAAGAGGCACTCTGCTTGACATGTATGGGCAGTCTATTCCAGAGTCTGGGGAGTCTCTGGGTCAGGAACCTATCCCTCCTGCATGTTTTGTTCATTGTGATGACAAGGTTTAGATCCCTGGATTGTGTGTCTCTGAGGGATTGGGATTTCTTTAATTGTAGCATGTCCAAAAGCTCTGGGTTTGACATGGCCTTGTATGTTAAGCAGAGATCGCCTCTGAGTAGACGATATGCGACAGAGTATAGGTGGAGTTTTCTTAGATGGTCAGCATAGATCATCTGCTTTAGGCCTGTGATTCTTTTAGTGAGGTATTTATGCAGCCTTTCCAGTTGTTGCAGATGTCTTGAGAGGTACATGCCAAACGGGGCCTTGTATTCTATAATGGGTTTAATGAGGGATGAGTACAGTGGGACAATGACCTCCTTTTTTCTGGATGAAAAGCCCTTAGTGATGAGGTGTGCCACATAGAAGGATTTCCTGACTGTTGTGGTGATGTGGTTATTGAAGGTGAGACCACTGTCCACCTGTGTCCCTAAGTCTCTTATCACACTTTCAGTGTTCACTGTACTGCCACCTATGTGGTAATTCACGGGTACATGTTTTTTTCCCAAAGTGGATAACTACACATTTCTTGGCATTGAGCTTGAGCCCATGGCTCTGGCACCAAGCAACTGTTTCTGTAAGGCCACACAGTTGGATATTCAATAATGACTTCCAGTTTGCAGTCATCTGCGAACTTTGTTAGCCAGAGTCCCTTAGTGTTGGCCTGTACCTCAGAAAAGTAGATGCCAAACAAGAGCAGTCCCAGAACTGAATCCTGTGTACCTGGAATTGACTAGAAGGACCCACTTATGATTGTCATCTCTGAAGAAAGGTCACAAACTCATTTGTCTACATCTGCTAATTAGCTTTTTAGTGTTTTTTTTTTATGCTTTGCATACTTTAGTTTAGAATACTAGTTTTTTGCCGTCATCTTCTTTCACTCAGCTATCTTTAATATAAATACCTCATACTTGGGATTTGGGCAACCTAGGTATCAGTTTTAATGTGAGTGTTGAAACATTTGCTTTGATCAGTTTAATTTTGTGTATATGCTTTGTCAGTTTTACTTTAGAAGTGTAATTCTTGTAGGCTTCATGCCATTTCTTCCCACCTGTCTAGAATATCAAAATCTGATGCTCAGGGATTGGGTACTCCAGTTTTAGAATTAATGTGAAGGGTAAAACCTATTATAACATCCTCTGAAATAAACATAAAAACAAACCAAAACTCATCCTGACATCCATAAACAAACTTTTACATCCAGGCCAAATTACAACCCACACCCCTGCATCTAAAAATGCTATTGATCCAATTCCCACACAGTTTAACAACTATTTTATAGAGACTATAATTGTCCATCACAAAAAATAATGCTTTTACTACCTTCTCAGTACCTGCAGCCTCTAGTAAATATCCTCAGTTATTTGTCTTCAGCCCAGTACCCACCTCCTCCATTAAAAAAACTCCTACATATAAAACCAACCACCCTAACTGCTGACCAACTCCCTCAGACTACTTAAAAATGTCTGCAGCTGCAATTGTTTTTCTGGTTTCTGTATAGATTGATAGATCTATATGAAATATACATTCCTTCCAACTGGAAAACATCCTTTAATTATAGCTTTACACACGGTGGCACATCTACAGAGTTTAATAACTATAGACCCATTGCAATCCTCTCCCCCATCAAGAATACTTGCAAAATGTATTCATGCTCAGCTTTTACATCACCTAAATTCATATAATCTGGTCTCTGAAAAACAGTGTGGTTTCACCCCCCCCCCCCATGACAGCACAACTACCATCTTCCTTCACTTCACCAACACTATAAACCAGCATAGAAACTATGGTAATCCAGTGTCAACTGTGTTCCCAGACTTATCCAAAACTTTCAACAGTGCATCACACCAACATTTACTCACTGAACTCTCTTCTGTATGTCTCCCTCAATCCTCCCTTAAATTGTCCCTTATTTATCTGTTTGGAAGACAACAAGCAGTCATATAGCAACAGGACCTCTCTTCATCTCTTCCATTTACTCAGGGCTCTATATAAGGGCCCCTTCTATTTAAAATTTTTATACAAAAGCTTCACACTGCCATAAACCAAGCAAACATAGTGCAATATGCAAATCATTCACCTTTAATATGTATAGCCCCCACAATATCCAGACTGCAAGAAATTGCTTAAATTTCTTTCTCTTCAATTGAAACATGGCTGAAAAATTCAAACTTACTCTTTAATCCCAATAAAAAGAAAACTGGTCCACTTCACCCCAAAACATTATCTCTATCAAAAACAATCTTTCTTGATTGCACCTGCAAATAATACTAAAATTGAAATAGTACTACATTCTAAATTATTGGGCATTGTAATAGATGACCGTCTTAACTTTGATCAACATATTCTTCAAACCACTAAAAAGACCCACCAGAAACTTGGTTCCCTTTACAAGGCAAAACAGTACCTTATGAAGCCTTCAAGAAAATCCTCAGCCTCATCCTATTTGCTTCTAACCTTCTCATATGCCGCACCTGTCCTTACAAACCTAAGCTCTATAATAAGATCCAAACTAGCCTGTTACAAAAAAACAGTTAAATTTGCTACCAACACTGGACACCGAGCTAACCACTGCCAATCCTTAAAGCAGCTAAACTGGCTAGAGCTTAAGAACTATATATAACATGATGTCAGTTGTTTATGGCATTCAAACTATTGTATTATCCTGAAAATTGCCCTGCATTAAAAAAAAATATTAATGCCCTACACCTCTGCAAGGAACCTCTGTTCTAGTGCTAAATTTCTACTATGCACTAGTAAAGCAAATAATGCATCAAGAGTCTCAGTCTACTCCTGTTACATCTCTAAACTCTGGAACACCATCCCTGCACAAGTAAACATGACTGAAAACTCCCACATTCTATAAAATCCATCTCATGCAGTATCTTACCCAGTCCTGGTCATGTTCATGTTCATCATGAGACTGAGACCTCTAGAGAAATCAAAAACATCTTATGGTTTATCATTACCTTATGCCCTCCTTTACTTGAATCATTACACCCCTAACAACTTTCCCTCCTGCACTTGAATCAATATACCCCTCTTACACAACACTTCTGTTCTTGCTCTTTTTCTACCTTCCCCATCCAGCGTTGTATCCCTCTCATGCATATCCTGTATACCCAAGTTATAAACCTTTTAGATATATCAATTTGAGACAGGCAGCCTAAACAGAATGAACTCTGCATCATGCTGTCTCAGTCATATGCTATTACCGCTATTCTCCTGTACAACACTAATATCTTCCATCCCCTCCTACATAATTTTATAAATTACTTCATTATGTCTCTTGAACTCTTTACAAACCTATACAATGCTAAAATCTCCCTTTCTACATAATTTTATAACTCACTTCAGTACATATCTTGCATTGCTTGCAAACTTTTCTTTACTGAAATGTAAAAACACTAAACTTCTTTATAGGAATGTTTGACATTCTACAGTATCAATCCATTTACTTCCTTCAAGATTTTAAAAGTACAAGAACTTTATAGACTTATAACTGTTGATGTAAATACTTTACTGTATATATCTGTCTTCTAATTATTTTGTTTTTTTTTTTCTGAGAAGTGTCTGAAATTCACTTGTTAATGTAAATGTATTGAGATAGAGCTTTTCTCCCCAGGTCCCTGCTGAAAATGGGCTCTGCCCAGTCAGACTTTCCTGGTCAACAAAGATAAATAAATAAATGAAGAAAATATTGGGTGGGATTATAAGTGCAGCGGATTAAACAGTATTTTTAATTACCATTTTATGCACTGCAAAGTTAAATATTGGGTATATGCTTTATGTACTTTACTTTTAAGCTGTGATTGTGCCTAGCTCTTTGGTTCCAGAGATGGAGGCCTGAATTCCACCCATAGTTCAATTAGTGGACTTGGCACTGATGGTGCAAGGGGAGAGGGAAGACGTGAAGGTTTATGGTCTACTCACTTTACCTGGGGAAGGGAGGAGTTTGCCTGCATCCATTGGCACACAGGGTGGTACGATCTCTCAGGTGGAGATGGGGGAGACCACCACTCACTCTGTTGGAGCAGACCTGTTTATAGAGAACACCCCTTGCATAAGTGAAGGGGGATGTCTTCCACTGAAAGACCATTGCATGGCTTCTTCCCACAACCTTGCCAAGTATGACTATAATTAGGGTCAAGGAGAAAGTACAATTGCATAACAACACACCATAAATGTAGATGTCTGATTGAAAAACTGTTGAAGCATTCACTACTTATGGGAAGCATCTTGCCAAGGATACAGTACATCTGGCCAGCATATCAAAGCTTGTATGTCTTCCTTGTACACTGTATATCTGAAGTACGTCCAAAGTGCAACAATGTGAAGTGATACATAAGGGACATACAAGAGTGAATATTCTAAGGACTTTTTTGTGCCAGATCAAAGGGATGGAAGCCAAAGGAAAAAGACAAAGAGCCAAGAAAAGAGGGGGAAATGTAAGCATGGATCCCATCTCAGCCAAGAAAAGGAAATAAAATATCTACTTTTAAAAACTGGGGAAAAGAAAGGCGGGAGTTCATACTGCAACTGCAAATCAATTAGACATCTACTTTTACAGTAAGTTCTTACACAACTGTTCTGTGTCCTTCATTAATTGTTTTTTGCAGAATTCTCTACTTATGGGTAGTTTCCCAAAGTTTACTAGAAAGAATGAAAGGGGTAAAAGGTTTGAGGAACTAGAATCTGGAATTCCCTGAAGGACAGAGCTGGCAAAGCTGCCCTAGATCTGGAAAAAACATCAATTTTATAGTGCTTAGCAAAGGTGTGGATGGATAACCAAGTAGAAGTTTCTAAAATAGATCCAGAGTTTAGATCTTTGAAGAAAGTTGTTGAGGATTCAACCTCTGTGGTGCAATGGCCTTCATTTGACCTAAAAGAAAATTTCCATGGAAGGAATAACAAAAGGAAACAAGAAATTTGGAAATCCAAATAGAAACTGTTTGCTTGAAAACTGGAGAGCCCAGCTTCTCATCATGAAAGGAAATAAATAGTTGTTAGAACTTTCCCCAGTTATATAACTTAGTAATTATTTATTTATTTCCAGTTTGATTACCAGGGAAGTCCACTGGGCCCAGAGAGCCTGTTTTCAGTGGAGGCCCGGTGAGAAAAGCTCCATGAAACAGATTACAGTAAAGATAGCAGTCCAATAAAAATAAAAGTACAAGTACAAATACATATCAAATAATACAAAGCGTGAGCAATATTGCCCATAGTGGAAAAATATCGTGCAGATACATATTAACAAATTCGCACAGTTAAAGTAAAAGTCAAAAGCTATTTACAATATTTACAGAGTGAGAGATCATATGGGAATTAGCTATAGAAGGTTATAGCCAGCTATAAGGTGCTTAGGAACTCAGGAAGATGCCCTCCCAGGGGCTTTTGTTAAAGAGTTCTAGGTAGGGAGAATGTAGTTATATTTCCATTTCGTGGAGAGGAAGGTGTAAAGCTGAGTTTTGAAGTTGTTTGTGTTTGACATTGTACTTAGTGTGGAAGGGAGAGAGTTCAATTTCTTACCTAAGGAGAAGGAGAGGAGAAGTTGTCCAGCAGGATGTTTAGGTTTGTGGACAGTAATTAAGTTTTGGTGTTCAGATCTGAGAGTTCTATTTGGGGTGTATGGGGGAAGGATGTTAGTTAGAGCAGGGCATTTGGTTGGATTAAATGTTAGTCTATGTGCTGTAGTGAGCTGGAGAAAGTCCAGGTAGTTGTGAATTCTAACCAGTTGAGGGATTGGAGGGTAACACAGTGATGAATGGAATGTTTGGCTTTGGTGGCAAATTTAGAAATTTTGTTATAACAGCTTTCAAGTTAGGAGGTGATGGAAGAGGATAGGTTAGTTAGTAGCAGGGTGCTATACAGAAGGGAGGGAAGGGGGTAAGAGGAGGCCAGGGTATGCCTGGTAGAAGTAGAGAGGAAGTGGTTGTTCCTGTATAGCATACCTAGTTTTTGGTGGGTTTTCTTTATATTTTGCTGAATATAGATGTCGAACTTGAGGTGTTTGTGTATAGTTACACCAAGTAGTTTGGCAAAGGGAAAAATTTGATCGGAGAGTTGCTTTGGCTAAGGACTTGGAAGGAATTTTTATCAAAAGAGAAAGATTTTGAGTGTGTGAATAGTAGTATTTTAGATGTGTTAGCATTGAGAGAAAGGTGATTTTGGCACATCCAGATCTCACTAGTTGAAAAGGCAGTCTGAGTTATAGATAGGAGTTCAGGGAGGTTAGAGGCAGAGCAGACAAGTGTAGAGTCATATGCATATTGGATGATTTTGGCATTAGGAATAGTAGAGTGAAAGTTATTGATAAATATATTAAACAGCATTGGTTCGAGGATGGACCCCTGTGTTTTTCTGGTAGGGGTGGGTAAGAAAGGTGAGGTGTCTTTTTTCCATTTCACAGTCTGAGATCTATCTGAGTGATAGCTTGAGAACCAGGAAAGAGTTTTTTGGGAGAGATTTAGGTTTGAGAGGTGACTTAGAAGGTGCTTATTGGAAACAGTATTGAATGTTTTAGAGAGATCTAGGAGCACCATGGATACTAAGTTCCCAGAATCTCAGGCTTGATCGACAATTTCTAAGAATGAGAGTAGAGCTGTTATGGTGCTATGTCCTGGTTGTAAGCTATGTTGGATAGGGGTAAGAAGTTGTTTTTAGTCAGAAAAGGCATAAGTTGGAGGTGGAACTATTTTTCTAGGATTTTGCAGATTGGAGAGAGAAGAGCTATAGGGCGGAAGTTTGAAATGTTAATGTTTTTGCCTCCATTTTGGAGAGGAAGAATATAGGCGGAATGCCAAAGTTTAGTGACATAGGATTCCTTTATGGATCTATTAATTAGGATACTAATTGGGAGAGCTATACGTATACCATCAGCAGAAGACTTGAGAAAGGAAGAGGGGACATTGTCAGGTGCATTGGAGCAGGGTTTAAGTTTGGATAGAAGTCTTTTTATGTAGTTAGTGGAGACAAGTTTAAGCTCAGACAGGGGGGAAATTATCTGGGGACTTAGATGAAGTGGAATGTAGGAGATATGGGTCGTTGTTGGAAAAAGTTTTCATTAGGTCGGATATTGACTCTATAAAGAAAGAGCTGAATAGTGAGGTTAATTCAAGGTCAGATTTACTTGGGTCCGGACAGGGGTTATTTTTGGAGCCTGGGTTGAGGAGTGAGTTTATGGAGTTCCAAAAAAGCCTAGGGTTTTGGGATGGTTGGACTGGAGCTTAGTGTAGTAGGATTTTTTTGTCTTTGAAGATTTGTTTTTTTGAAAAGTTACAGAGCTGTGTATATTAGAGAAGGGTTTCAGGAAGTTTATTCTTTTGGTAAAGCTTCCAGGACTTGTCTCTGATGCATAATTTGCTTTGTTTCTTTGGTTAGCCAAGGGGCAGTTATAGTTTTTATTCGTTTTTTCCTTGGTGGAGCTGGGGAGCCACGGGGCAATTATACTTTTTATTCTTTTTTTCCTTGGTGGAGCTTGGGAGCCACAGGGCAGTTATAGTTTTTATTCTTTTTTTTCCTTGGTGGAGCTGGGGAATTTAGAGCATCTAGGAAAGTAGAATTAAAGTGGTCTATGGCTTTATCGAGTGGAAGGGTTTTAAGAATGTTCCAATTCATTTGTTTGAGATAGTTAGAGAAGGACTTGGGGTCAATCAAATTTACTAAAGTTGCAGGCCTGAATATACTGATGGTGGAGATGGGAGATGGTTGCATGGTAAATGAAAGATGGGAGGTGGTCACTAATAGAGTCAGCGATGGTGCCAGAGTTCGTAATTTTATTTGGATAGGTGACTAAGATCCATTCAAGAGTGGATCCTGAGGGATTTGTTTTATGGGTTCTGGTGATGGAGTGGGTTACTTGAGTAAAGTTAAAGAGGTTAATGGACAGGGTGGGTATAGGACTGTTGATTTTATTCCAGTCGATGTTTACATCGCCTAGTATGCAAGTTTCAAGGTTAATTTTAGCTGATGCCCATTGGAGTATGTCTTCAAGGTTTGAGATGTTATTTCCGAGTGGGATATAAAGGGCGATGATACAGAGGCTTTTGAGCAGACCTTGAGCAGACGTACATGAGTATCTGTTCAAAGAAGAAACTAACCAACGCACTCTATCTTTTCATCCCTGGCCTGCCCTCCATGACCCAATGGTGCCAAAAATGACAGCTCTCCTTGTCCACCCGTGACACCATCCACAACGTTGTATCACTGTTAATGTGAAAAGAGCCACAGAATCCCACTGCAAATAACTGTGGCTGTACAGTCATGGTGGCCACCACGAGTCATGCATCTTAAGCACCATCATAGATGCTGCATACATTCTGCAGGAAAATATTAACACACCAAGGTTCCCACTTTAAACTCATGTCACTGTTAGGGTCCCTGCACTGCATTGCATTATCATTTATATTTTCCCAGATTAAGAAACACTGAATTTGTCAGTATCTTTCAACTCAGAGTGTTTATCTATTACTGCACCTATCTGACAGGCTGAAAATGGCAGTAGTCAGTGGCAATACAACTGGATTCCATGTATCTGTCTTTCACTGAACCTGTCTGATAGGCTAAAACAGTATACATCTCACGGCATATTTACTATAACATGAACACAACTGACACAGCGTGATTCCTCTCAGAATTTTCTTCTTTAATACACCTGGAGTAATTCAATGCATTCTCAGTTGTGCAGGAAATCTGATGTTGTTTAAAACATTCTAGAAAAGTGTGTTCAGTATGACCGAGATGAAGACACTTGTAATCAAGTGAAGTAAATATCAGGAAGAAGCCAGTTTGTGTTTGAAAATTTGCATCTCCCAGTGTTTCAATTACTTTACTTTATTCTTAACAGTGTTTTTCATTTCTGCATCTTAAAAAAGGAAGAGAAGCTTCTGTCTCAGGTTCCCAATTCATTGGTTCATGCTGGTCTCACGAGTTACCTCTTGGTCTATCACTGACATGTAATCACCATATATATAGTAGGAAGTACAATGCACTGGAGACAGTAAAAGGCAAATTTTAAAGTTCACATTCACCTTAAAAAACAACTTTCTCATCAGTTACAGAAATATATTTCAACCTCTTAGCAGAAGAAATCCAGACAAAGCCTAATATAATGGGGGGGCAGAGGCCCAAAAATAGGAACAGATTTTAAATATTGCTCTTATAAACTTAGGAAGTGTTTAAAATAACAGGGTTTACATTAGCATGCATTTTCTGAAGGAACTTAAACATATATCATTATTTAAGGATGTCAATCTGGGTCTACATCATATATTCGAAATTCCAAAATGTCAAACACCATATGTTCGAACTTGGAATTTCAAATATTGAAAACATTGAACTCTCAGAATAGCAAATTTTATTCCAGGGAAAAAAATTGCTGTTCCGAGAAACACACACAACACAAGCACACCAAAATAAACAAACCACACACATACAGTTAACAAAACCCAACCCCACACTAAACCACACATACATTACTAACTATCCATGTACCTTAACTTGCTCCCTAACCCTAAGGTCCATAAATATCGCACACATACCCTATGAATCTATACACAAACAAACTAATTAATACACACACATACAGTTAATAAAACACAACCCTACACTACACCATACATACATTACTAACTATCCACTTACCTTAACCCGCCCCCTAACCCTAAGGTCCATAACTCTCGCACCACAGTGGAGGAAATAGCGAAGCCACGGAATGGCCCACCAAAATCTTGTCCTAGGTAAGATTTCGATGTTCCGGGGCTTCGCTATTTTCACCATTCGATATTTTGGGTTCGATGCTTTCATGTTCGGCATTTTACCTCTTCGGAATTTTGATATAGACCCCGTCAATCCTCAGTGATCTCCTAGAAAACCACAAATTTATTAGGAATAGACCAAAAGTATGAGCAAAAATCTGGACATACATTCAGAGTCTCTCAAACTGACTTGCAGTCCCAATTATATCCTTAGCTCAGATCCTGGTACTCTTTCAGTACCTCCACTGGACATCTTTTGATTCTACTTACATTTTTCCTATTTTTTTTCTGTTGCTGGTTCACCAAAAGTACGTGCTTCTGGCTTCAGAATCCCTGTTTATGGGAGGCAAACATCTCTATCATTATGTACTTCTCTGCCTTCTTTTAACAGTAGTTTTCACATAAAATTATACTATTACTGGTTTTCAGTATTGTCATGTGCTGAGTATGTGGTCAGCCATGGAGTTCTGCAATCATTTATATAGTATATTTAGTGCATCAAAGCAGTAGGGCTAAGTGCCACAATACAAATACATCTACATGTTTCTGGATATATATATATATATATATATATATATATATATATATATATATATATAAGCTAATTTAAGAGTAAGCAGATGGATGCAGCCTCTACATTTTGGGGTTCTAGGGGGTACACGTCCCCTTGAAAGACAAGTTTAAATGAGAACAGCAATTCTCAGATAACTGTTCTCCTGTATTTTATTTTATAATTCTAGGACTTGCAATTACGTGTCTGAAAATTTTAATAATGGCCCATGTTCAGTTATTTGTTTAGTGGAGAGGCCATTTTAACTACATAATGAAGGAGGTTATGTGGTTTAATAATGACTTGGTGGTCAGCGTGAACATTGGGTGGACTAATGTTGACGTAGACTTACTGAGATTTACAATAAGAGTCTGTAGCTTTAAGGGCTGCTCTTAACATAAGGAGAGTCATGAGTCATGTGACGTATGTTTTCATGCTTCATCTTAGTCAAGTTAGTCTGATTACTATTTATAACTGAAAAGTGTGGGAGCGTTTATCTAGGGGGATGAAGAAAAACAGTGCCTGTGAGTTATTGTAATGAAGAGCAATAAGGTGAGGTGATTAAACAGAAGGGTGTGTGGATTATTTTAGTGAGGTGACAGAAGGAATGTGGGGACCAAACTGTTGGGAGAAACCTGGTTTAATTATGACTGGAAGTTCAGCAAAGCTGGAGAAAGAGTTCAAAGATAAAGTGTAGTTTTGTTGAAATATGGTTTGTTTTAGTAAAAATGGTCTGGCCAGACATAAACAAAAGTGTTTTATTGAATGAAATGGGGTGGGGATGAAATTTAGTTACAGTACAGTATAATCAACACTGTTTGGCTAGTTTGGGTTAGGTGAGGTTGTTTAGGAGGTTGTAAAAGTCTGAAATGAAGCTACTGCTCCTAACCTATGTGATATCACAGATCATGTGACAAACTGCAGAAAGATATATTGCAAGATTTCAAAAAAAAATGCCAAACTGGTGTGTAGATAAACAGTTTCAAGCAGAAATTAGCAGACTGCCCTAATTTACTTAAAAAGTTAACAGAACAAGTTTTGCATCAATATTTTCTGAACATTTGAACAGCAAAAACTATAAAACTCTAATGACTGGCATTATTGACTGACTGTAAATCCCATTTTTATATCAGGAAATGAAGATGTGAGTGAAGGTCTGGCAGTTAATACAGAGGATTAAGACTTTAAACTCTTTATCAGATGATTCTTGTAGTTAGAAGTGCAGGATATAATTCTTTTTAACTCCTTTTGTCTAGTGTGTGACTGTACCAGTGCTCCTGGGTTGCTCCTTTACCTGGTTTTGAAAAAGAATAGAAAAATAGAGCATAAGTATATGATAAAATATTTGTGTGCAGTTTGAGCAATAAGAACAGAGCAGAGCCAATTATGGTTAAATGGGACCCTGGGCAGGGTAATGGACCAGGTCCCTGTCCTGTCACAGCCATATCCTCCCTTATTACCATAATACATGGTTCAAATTTGTCAGTGTGCATACATTTTTTAACTTTTACAATGATCTACACAGAGATTTAGATGGATTTTATCTAAAACTTTTATTTATCATTTTACACAAAAATACTGCAGCCATTTGATGAATAAAGCAAAACACTCTCATTGAAAATAGACTTAACAGGAGCAACAGTAAATGTCTCTTCCTTTGAAACTCACATTTATTGAATATGCATCTGGCAATCTGTTAAACTACAACAGACTTGTTGGGATTAATAGTCAAATAGCATATAGTGAAGCACTAATTTGTAACTATCCGAAGGATACAGGAATTCAAAAGACAAATGTATAATGCATTTGCAAACAGCTTGGGACTACTTACTGGATACAAGTGTTCCTTTTCAGGACCAGTCCAGGAAAACTGTCTAATGAAGCGACTTGGTTAGATTCACACTAACATGAAGTCCAAAGGAATCAAATGCTACACTACAGGAAGCAGCTCATTAATAGTGCATAGCCGTACTCAGTTGCTCCAAGTACCAGACAAACTGTTGTAACCTAAAACAGCGCATTTCACACCAGTGTGTCTGCAAAAAAAAAAGTTATATTAAAAATGCATTCATAGTTAATATTTTAACATTAAACTCATAGACTTTATGTTGTACAATTTGGCTTACAGCTATATAATGAATGCATTGTCAACAGTCAACAATATAAGGAAACCAAGGGCATGGCTCATACGATGAAGTACCTGTTTAATACAATTGATTCCTTCCTTTACACCATAAGTAATCTGGAATGCACAAAACATGCACACACATGTTACAATCATTTATACCCCTTGTATAAATGTATGCATTCAGATTGTTTTTGTGATAAACATAATGAGCAAATATATAAATAGCTAAGAAGTGTATTTTAGCTCACTGCTGTGAGAACCATACAGTGCCTCCCATTTCATTCTCCATGCTCTCCCAAACTTTTAACCAAGAAATCAGAGGCAGTGACCAAAAAATCAAGAACAGATTTTAAACATTTCTCCTATATTCTTAGAAAGTTCCATTTGCAAGCATTTTCTGAAGGACACAAAGTTTGAAACTCACATGCTTGTCATTATTTAGTGTCTACAATTCACAATAAATTGCAAAAAAGCCATACATTTTACAAGGAGCAGACCAAAATAATTCTCACATTCTTTGCACAAATCCAAAATTATTCAGGGGGATACAATGGACCCAAAATATACACATTTTAAATAATATTTTATCTATTTGTTAACCAGGTAAACCCCATGGAGAATGTGTACATTTTTAGGGGTAACCTAGGAGCATTGTCTGAGTTACTTGCTCACTGTCACACAATAGGCAAATGGGGGTGGAAGGATTCAACCCCTGTACTTTTGACTGCAGGAAGCAATTCATTAACAGCTCAGAGCCTTAAGTATCAGACAACCTTAGTTCACTTAAGAAGTCAACAGAGCAGGTGTTACACAGACATGCATTTTTTGAACAATAAGAACTATAAAACTCTAATCACTGACATTGACTGATTGTAGTTGTCAGTGATTTACAAAAAAACAAACAATAAAAAGAAGTTAATGAAGGTCTGACAGTTTGTGTGGAGGATTAAGGCTCAAAGCTCTTAATCAGTTGTCATCTGTAGTTGAGGATACTGGGTTTGCTCCTTTAAATTTTCATTTGCCTACTGTGTGACTCTGAGCAAGTCACCTAACAAGACAATGCTCCTGGGTCTTACCTCTAATGTTTGTTTGCATCAGAAGTCTGTCTGTGTTTCATCTCAGGTCTGTTTGCATTAGAGGTCTCTCACACATACACATATGGATCTACTTTGAAAGGTCAGATCTCATATAATCGAAATCCATTTTCATGAGACATAAATCGCGAATGCTTAAATACCCGAATGGTGAATTTTTCCCAGGGTAAGTAAACACTTGCCCAACATGCCCTTTTCTCCACTGTAGTGCAATCTCAAAGTTGGCATATATATTTTGTGGTGTGTGGGGGGTGTAGACCCCCACATAGCTGGGTTTTACTTACTTTGGTGTGTGTTGCATTTGAGTAAGTGTTTACTTTCCCTGGGAAATATTCGCCGTTCGGGTTTTTAAGCTTTTGCTATTTTCATTTCGTGAAAATGGATTTCGATTATATGAGGTTCGACCTTTCAAAGTACACACATTCCCTCTCCCAATTTCTGTTCTCCAAGCTGCAATTTTGCCACTTTTTTCTGCAAAAAGTTAGCCACATAGGGCCAAGTGGGATGTCAGATAAGTAGTGGCACTTGCTCTTTTGGGAGAGGATAGGGATCAAAGATTGGTTAAGATAAAAACCTTTTAATTTTTGCTATTTCAGGGACATGGGTTCTTACCAGGCACAGCATTTCATGGGGGTAGAAGTGTCCCTCTATGTCCTGGTGTAGCCCTGCCCTGTCAATCGGATTTTCCCTATTTGAGTTACTATATGTGAGGTTTGGAAAGAAAAGAAAACTACATTTGAAAGTATGCTAGCATACTCTACAGATTTGCAAGATAGGTTAAAAATTGTCATGTAAGTTGCAAAGGGCAAATGAAATGTAATAGATGTTGTAGAACAAGAATGCCAGACTGAACTGAAAAAAGGGATAAAATTTTAGTTAGTCCCATCTGCTGAGAATAAATCTATAGCAAGATGGTATTGGAGAAAAAGCATTTGATATGATACAAAATTGAGTCAACTGGAATCTATAGTTTTAAAATAGAATCTGACATATGTAGACAGTAGCAGAAAGCAAGATGGAATCAGATCAGGATGCAGCACAAGTAACCCAATGTTTATGATGAGACAGATTGTTGAGAAGAAACTATAGATGAGGACAAAGTCCAAATGGTCATTCATACACTTGGAAAAAGCATATGACAAGATCCCAAGAAAGATGATTTGGTTTGTCCTGTGGTGGTTCAAAGCCCCAGAAAAACTGGTAGAATTAGTACAGGCTATGTACAAGGACCCAGTGACACAAGTACAGTGTTTGGACTCAAAGAAGGATTCCCAGTGGGAGCGGGTGAGTATTAGGGTTCAGTTCTGAGCTCACTGCTGTTCATGCTGGTGATTGGTTACAGAAGCAAACAGGTCGAAGAGGACAGATCATGAAAGCTGCAGTATGCAGACGATGTGGCATTACAAGCAGAGTGTGAGCAAGAACTTCAGCAAATAATAGGGGAATGGAATGCAAATCTAAAGGCATACAGGGTGAAAGTTGCAATCACAACAAATGGGGTAAATCTGAGGAAGCTGAAAACTGAGATAGAAGGGAAAATAATGGATCAGGTTACCAGCTTCAGGTATCTGGGAAGGGTGGTTGAGAAGAGTGGAAGTCTGAATGAGGAAGTCAAAACTAGAATCAGAGGGGCTGCAGACAGTTGGCGCAGAGTGTCAGGGGTAGCGCATGGCAGAAGAATGTCAAAAAAGTTAAAAAGTAATGTGAACAAAATAGTGGTGTGACAGTACTACTATATGGTATAGAAACCTGGGCAGTAAAGGTAAAGCAGATGAGGAAGCTAGAGGTGATGGAGATGAATTGCCTGAGATGGGTGGTAGGATGCACATTATGGCATAGATGAAGAAATAGGCATCAGAGTAGACGCCCAAGTGACTCCAATTGCAAAGAAGGTCAAAGAGAATAGATTATAGTGGTTTGGGTGCATGTGCAGGTAACCAGATGATAGATTGGTGAAGATTTGGGACAGATAGGAAGAAACTAAAAGGGAAATGAGAGCATCCAGCAAAGAGATGGATGGATGGATGGATGGATGGATGGATGGATGGATGGATGGATTGTGTGAGAGAAGAACTGTAATAGCCAGGTGTGATGGTCAAAGAAGGTAGGAAAGTGCCATTTTAACAAGACGGATGGCGGCAGTTGATGTAGCAACCCAAACCCATGAAAAAAATAGGAAAAATAGTTGCTGATTCTGATGATTAAAATGGTTGCTGATTCTGATGATTAAAATGGTTGATGATGATTCTGATGATTAAAATGGTTGATGATTCTGATGATTAAAATGGTTGATGATTCTGATGATTATATGTGCTGTAAATTAGATTCCATTTCTTTATTCTTTGTTTGTTCATCTCAGCCAAAACAAAGCTTGTTTTATTTCATGCTCACATTTTGTGAAAAAAGTCTGAGCACATACTGTGAGCAGTAAATGCATTGTTATATGTGGTCCTTTCATAGTTATTTTTATGACCTTGTATCATTTAATTCAGATACCTAATGTCATTTTTGTTTTAAATAAAAGTAGTTATTCTTTGTTCTGGGAGGTCAAAGCTGATTTACTTAGTCTCCAACAAGTATGTATAATAAAGATACTTCCATTTTGCTGAATACTGAGCATTGCATAGATTTACCTTAACAGCTGGTAGAGGTGATTCATATTTCAAATCAACTTGAAGCTACAGTGACATGAACCATCTTCCTGATCCCAAATTAAAAGGACACCAGCAAGTCAAATCCTACCAGTAATACTCTGTCTAGGGATCTGAACCTCTTCTGCAACATCAGCAGAATGATTTGGATGGACAAGGATAATCTTAGAGAGGTTACAGCTGGTCTGAAACAATCTCCTCATACATGCAAAACAAAACTCATCCTGTCCATAGTCATGCACATCTTTGATCTATGGATAGTAAACAGAAAATGTATCCCAGGATTGCTCCCTGTACTATTAATGGACAGAGGCATATCCTAAATGCTTTATCCCATGCATGGGTCTCCTCAAATTATCTATGTTATGTTCCCAGTTATCGTCATTAGGGATAATATATAATTATTGACCATGGGATGGGTAAGGCCAATATAACACCAAATGGGATAGGTTAATTCAAGCATCAAAAGGGAAATTAGCTAGGTATAAAATGGTCTACAAGGATAGCTACAAATGCTTACCTATTAACCAATGAAGCTATGACAGATTTTTGTCTAGTATATTGACTTGCTTCTGTAAAATCCAGCTGCACCTTTTATGTTTACCTTCAGCAGAGTGTGAAATTCATACAGGTAAGAGTGGGAAATATTTTTGTCTTGTATAAGAAAGATTTAATTTAGTATGTGAGAGGATATTTTAATATTGTTGCATTTTTGTGCAATGGTGTGAGTGTTGGAACAGTATCCTAAATGCCAGGAGTGGGACTTCTCTAGAAGCAAAACAGTAAGGGAATACTTATTCGAATGAAAGCTTATTTTGAAATTTTAAATAGATACAGTGCATATGGACAACAAACAAATAATGCTGGAAATTGTTTTAAAAAAGTTTTAAAAGAACTTTTAGGGAGACCCACAAGATGCCAAAAGCTTTCATAAAAAGGATGCTATGTTATAAAAATGTGCATAAAGGGACATCTGCTAAAACAGTTGAGAAAACAGTGAACAAAACAAAAGGTAACATGACTTCCATACTTTGCTTTAGGTGTAGAAAGAAACAACATCTTGCTGAATATTGTGGAGAGGAAGCTAAAGTGGAAACTCTGTATAGACAACTGAAGATGCAGCAGGGTGAAAGTGCTACAGAGCGTGAACATGATATGAATGTAGTTGGTTGAGAATGTGTTATGTTACTACCATACTACTGTGATGTCAATGATGTGCTTAACTAGACTAGAACAGCAAGAAGAAGGAATATTAGATTCTGGTAGCAAAATTACTTTGGTAAAAATGCACAACAGCTGTGAGAAAAACACCCACTCATCGAAAGTCAGCTGAGGTGATGTGCGTCCATGATGAAAAGATATTACCCAATAACACAGGTGAGAGTGCACTGCATCTGTAAGAACAAGACCCACTCACCAAAAGTCAGATAAAATGATTTCCTAGCCAGGTTTTAGTGGCTTAGTATTCTAAAGGGAAATGGAAACTACTGCATCAAATACCCACGTGTCAAACAGCCCATAACCCAAAGGTTAGGAATCTGAATTCCCATGCCTATAACTGATGTTCCATTTAAAATAATTGCTAGACTGTTATCTAAATCCATGCTACCCAGTTACCTGCAGCTGTTCCCTTCAGGAAGCCTAACTCAAAAGCAGTTGTGGAGAAACTTGTGTTGCTATTTTCCTTGGTAAGCATATAAAAATATTAAAAAACATTGAAAACCCAGTCCAGATTCTACAGGCAGAAAAGAACCTTGTGTGCCAAAGCATCCTAGTAATACAGTTGAAAACCACACTGTATCACTCCCAAGCATATAGTCTGGCTGACCAGCTTAATAGCACCCTAGAATCTATGTTAAGGGAGATTACCAAAAAGGATGGAAAAGACTGGGGCCATTTGTTACCCTATTTAATGTTTTTGGTCAAAGAGGTACCCCAAGGCTCAATGGGATTCAGTTCTGTTGAACTGCTATTTGGCAGATTTCCTAAAGTGCTACGAGATATAGAGAAAGAAACATAGGAAGAAGAGAAGATGCCTTTTTAGAGTGTCATAGAGTTTTATACAGATGTACCCAAAAGACTGAAAGTGGTTATGCCCCCTGTGTGACAGTATATGGAGAGGGCACAAACTAGCCAACAAGGAATCTACAGCAGAAATTTCTGCTATGGTGACTCCTAAATAGTAATTTAAGTTTTAGTTCTGCTCCCTACAAGTGAAAACAAATTCCTGGCTAATTGGTAGTAACCCTATAAGATAATAGAATGGATGAAGTGGATGAATTATAAAGTAAGACAAAGGAGGATATACCAAGCAAATATACCATATAAATGTTTTAAAACCCCGGAGGAAGATGGAAAAAAAGTCTAGAAAACACAATAAATGAGTTTGGTGACCATAAGCAAAATAAAGTAAACAATGACTGTCCCCAACATGATGTCGGACAAAACATTTTCAAAATAATCGAAAAGGAGCTTCAAGAGGTCCTTGGGAAGAAGAGGGGCACCTTTACAGTATTGCTGGGAAGAGCAACCCTCATTAAAGACATCATATAGACACAATTCCATGGAGAAAAGGTTAACCTAAAATCATAGAGAATGCCCAAAACCCAAAAGCAGGTGACCAGGGAGGAGAAAAAAGGAAATACTGAAGTTAGGGGTAATCAGAGAGTCAACTAGTGATTGGAACGGCTCCCTACTGAAATGTCAACACTTGAAATACCAAGTGCCAAAAAGATGAAAAAACTGAAAACCCAGGGAAGATCAAATCTTGAAAATCAATCTTCTCCTCAAAACCCCTTTTTGCAGGAAGGATAAGCACCCCCAGCACCCCTACAGCCCCTGAACTTATATATACCAACTCTGAGATCACCATACCTCAGAGAAAAGGGAATATTCAGAAAAAATGGCTTCTCGGATGTAGGATATGTAAGTTAGTTCTTTTGGCCATTCAGTCTCCACATTTTGGGACTGTACTAGCGGGCCCCTACATCTCAAATGGTTATTGGATGGAACAGCTCTACTGCACTAGTTCAAACACCAGATGCTGTGCACCATTTTTTAATGACTTCAGAAAATTCAATAGCATCACCACATTTGACAGCTACCCTATGCTTTGGGTAGATAAGCTGGTGAAATAACTAGTAAAGGCTATGTTCCTAACTGCACTAAATTTGACAAAGGGTCACTAGCAACCCCCTTTAACTGATGAAACTATGGCAGGTGGATTATTTCAGTTTACATTCCTCCCATTCAGTCTGCACAGTGCTATGGACACATTATAGAGACTAGTAGGCTAGGTACTGAAGCCACACTAAAGCTGTTCTGGGGCCTTTTAGGGGGGTTATATTATAATCTCGAAGGTTTAAAACTTTGAATTACTAAAGATTGAACTTTAGTGATGGAAATCTTAAACCATCAAAACAAACAAACAAAAAATACTACATTAAAAAAAAAACTAAATAGTGTGTAGGCAGGGGGGGCAAGCCCCCCTTGCACCCCACACCCCCCTACATAAATATACCAATTTCGAGAACGCACTACATTAAAGTAAATGGAAATCTTCCCCTATGGAGATTTTCCATTTAAACATTCAATGTAGTGCGTTTTTGCTATTCTCGTGTCGACAATATCGTATTCGATATTGTCAGACTTTGAGATTATAATATAGACCCCTTTTAGGATGATAACGGCATCTGTGTAGAAGACTGAGATTCTCACTTTCCTAATATGTAAGCATTATCTGATTTACTAAGGCACTAAGACAAGCTGAGCTTCATGATAACACTCCACAGTGTAAGGTAGGAATGACAAAGTTAAGATTCCTTGGATATGTAATCAGGAGAGGATTAAAAAAAATCACAAAAATAAAAAGAGGTTGAGGATGTAAATGAATGGCCTGTCCCTCAGACAAAGAATCAAATAGGAACTTTCTTCAGACTTGCTGGATATATTATTGAATGCTAATCTTTAAGTTTGGATTTGGGCTAACATAATGGTGAAGGTGTTTACCTCACAGACACAAAGTACACAGTTTGATTTTCTCTATTGGTGGTGGAAGGGTTGGCATAATGGTTAAGGGCTTATATTCATAGGCACAGAGTTCAGTTCTGACCTCTGGCTGTTGGTTAGGCTTGTAATAGTGTGTGGACTGACAGCCTAGTACTTACCTATGAACATATGCCTTTGTCACATGTTTATTTTATTTATCATTTGCTGACTTGGTTAGCCCCACTATGCAAGTAGCATCTTTCCAGGGGAGACCCGAGGTGGTATTTATACTGCTAGGGCAAAATTGTCCAGGGCATTGGAGAACTTCCCCTAGTCCTTTTGGTCTTGCAGCCAAAGGGTTGGTGACCAGAAGGAAGTAAGATGGAGGACAGAGTGGAGGAGGATGTACTTCTTACGGCTGTCATGTCTGGTGAGGTGAGCATGTCAGTTAAAATGAAGGAAAGTGAAGATTCAAGTATTCCAGCAGGTAAAGCTGCTGAAATGGATACAAACTGGGGGGGGGGGGGTAGTGGAATGTTGCAATTTAATTATTGAGGTAATATGTGATTTGATGAAGGGAGGTCAATTTTGGACAGTTCTGGTGCTGTATGCATCTATGGATCATAGTGAAAGACAAAATTTGTTTGGAGAAATAAATGTTTGATCCCTAATGTGGACATTATTGTGGCAGGAGGTTTTAATTGTAATCTGAGAAGGAGGGAGGGAAAATTAAGAAGGCTATAGAGGAGTATAGAAAAAATGCAGTTAGTTTTTTTAAGTTTAGGAAAAGGAAGAAAATATTTATACAGCTGGGGTTAATATTAAGATTGAGATCGATTATTTTATTTTCATAACGTCTGCACAAAGTAAGAGCAAAGACTTTTGGGGTCCCCTTTTCAGACCTTTGTGTTATTATATCTGAATTTTCAGATGCAGAATGTTGTATAAAACAGGGAAAGGGAATAAATGGTTATTTGGTGAAGATAAGGAGAGGTGGTTTAAGGACACAATGAAAAGGCTACTGGAAGTCCATTTGACAGTGCTTCCTTTTTACAGGAATGTGACTGAACTATGGGTTATAGTTAAGTAAATATATATAGGATGGAGTATATTACTGCAAAAAAAAGTTTTGTAAAATAAAAAAGATAGATATAAACAGTTGGTTGATTAGTATAATGAACCTTTGTTAGGATGCATGTATACAGAAAATAAATTGTATCAGGAGAATGAGATGAAGATAGCTGCTATAATTTATAACAGAAATATTTGTTGCAAGATAAAAGGGAATAGGTTCTCCATTTTAGGGTAACAATGTGAAGCATGAAGACGGTAAAATTAAGTCCGTTAAAAATGATGTGATGATATGATATATAAAATGGACCATAAGAGTGTGATAGAAAGGTATAATTAAGAAACAGAGTAAACAGGATTAGGCCCAATAAAATCACTTTAGCTAGCAGATCTAGGAGACTCTGTCTCTGATACCCTTCCTGTGGGAGGAATAAAGATGTCTTGTTGAGGTTTCTAGTAGTTTATTTAGTAGGTAGATGAGTGAATGTTCTTGTTCTAGTCATTTTATCTGGCGTGATCCTTTGTACTCTTGTTCTTGTTAGACTTACCACCCTCTAGGTCACGGGTGGGATACCAAACTTCACTTGAGTCCCCTGAATTGCCTTTATTTATTGGTATAATAAAGGGTAAGATAAGAAAAGGATGATTTGAAATGTTAGGAAAGTTGGACAAGTGGTATTAGGTGAACACATGACTGATTATTTAAATGAAGCTTTGCAAAGTACAAAGAGGATGAGTGCTCCTGGACCTGACAGAATACAATAAGAATTTTATTTAGAGACAAAGGAACAAAGGAAGTTTCTTTTTCTTGGAGCCTTGAATGACTGGTTAGAATATGGTATTATGGTATTAGGGATGACAGAATTCATGAAGGAATTATGAAGTTTATGTATAAGAAAACAAAGAAAGAGGAGATTAGAAATCAGACACCTTTGATATGAAATAATGCTGATTACAATGTTTTTATCTGAATAATGCAAAGATCATTGGGCAGGGTATATATGAGACAGATAGCAGGAGTGTTAAGGATTAATTGTTAAAAAGGTAGTTAAATGATATTAATGCAGGCGGGTATATATTGGATAGATAGTAGGAATGTTAAGTATTTGTTATTAATTGTTAAAAAGGTAATTACTGATATTAATGCAGGTGAACAAGGAAGGATTACTCTATGTGATGCAGAAAAGGTATATTGCACTACAGATCATGACAAAATATTTGAAATAATAACAATTTAGGGGGATAGGTAGAAAACTATGAATGTGATATGATAATAAATGTATATAAATATTCTTCTGTGAAACAAGAGGAGAATGGTTGGTTTAATCAGGTGATAATAAGAAGAGGGCAAAGCAGGGCTGTCTGTTAAGTGGCATATTGTTCATACATATGATGAATGCTGTTTTGAGTGAGTAATGCTTGTGTTAGGGTGAAGGAAGGGATTTTCAGGATGTTTAGATATGTTGAGATTCCTTTTTATATGTCATATGTAGATGATCTGAAAGTTGTTGCAAGAGGAAAATGGTGGATAAGGCAGTGCATTGTAGAACTTGAGTGTTATTTGAAGAATAAGAAAACATGTAAGGGATATGGGGAACTGGTAAAGGTTATGGGCATATATTTTCTCTAACAGTTGTTTTAATTTGTTAGCAATTGAATTCGGAAGTCTGGAAATAATGAGGGAGCATTAATATGTGGGAGACTTTTGATTTGTCATTTCTATAAAATGGTTTATTTAAAAAAAATTCTGATTATTTAGGGAAATTTGGATAGTTGGGAGGGTTGGGCACTTGCTGGTTTCCTAAGAATTTGGAGTAGGAGCTTTTGCAATGAGAATACAATTATATTCAAATACTATTTTTTCACGTATTTTACAAACAGTTTTTGACTAAGTAGTTTTGTTGGATGAAATATTCATTTTATTGCTTTAAATCTTAATTAAATAATGATTTTTAATTAGTGTAAATTGAATACTATATATTAACAGTTTGAGCAACTTTTCTGTGTATCTGAGGAAGTCAGGGAATATCACTGACGAAAATGTTGTATCAGTTTTAACTGACGTTCATTAAACAGTTGTGGTTGCGGTCTCCCTACAGACTGATTTTGTATTAGCTTTTGCAATTACATTTTAGGATTATTTGGGGTTTGGGACTTAAAACAACTAAAAAGGGGGGGTTTATATTCTGATTATAAGAAAGGTGGATTTGGGTTAAAGAATCCTATTGTGTTTTTGGCATCATTGCATGTACATTGAATTTTTACTAAAATTAATGGTGAAGTAAATGATTGTGTGGGAAAATTTACATGGGAAACGTATCAAGGAATATGGGAACTGAGCTGAAAAAGGGAAAAGTTTGAAAATGTTAATGAGAAAGAGTATTATGATGTTGAACTTTACCACAAATGCTGCAGATATGCAATACACACCATGAAATGAGGAAAAAGCCAGTGATTACCTTGTCAGTTTTTAATAAAATTCCAGATATTCAAAGTAGACAAAGTTTGGCTCAGTGTTCATTTGTGCTGTTTATACTGGAATCGTGAAGCCTTTTAACTAAGCTGAACTTTGTCTGCTTTGGATATCTGGAATTTTATTAAAAACTGAGAAGGTAATCTCTGGCTTTTTCTCATTTCATGGTGTGTATAGTATTATGAAGTTGTTAAAAAATACAATTTGAAGTGAAATGTAAAATTGATAGAAAGAGATGATATTAAGGGAATAAGGATAAATGTTATTATGTTAAAGTTTGGGAAGCTAAGAATGATGAGATTAAAAAAGCTATTCGAAGGAGACAAGATTCATTTCAATAGTTTTAGAAGTAAATATTTTTTGTGGAGACTGATGTTAAAAAAATTACTGATTAAAGGGGAAATGAAACTCTACAACAGAAGGAGGAAACTGATGCGGAATAAGGTGTAGTCCCAAGATTGGAAAAACTCTCTTAGCCTAACAAAAAGTTGAGATCCCTCATCAAATCCTCTAAAGCTAGCTATTAAAACAGAATTGCAGCAGATAGTAAAGACAACCATAAGGCCTTCTATAGTTATGTAAAGAATTTCCACGGCAATACCCAGATTTGCTCTGAGCTACTGCACAATGGTACCTCCTATACCGAGCCAACAGATATTGCCAATGTACTGGCCGACAGATTCATTGCCAGTGTTACCCCTCTCTCCCACAAAGGGCCAATCACAATACCAGTAGATTGCCAGGCACCCAGAATTACTGCTGCACAGGTTAAAACAGCACTGTCCAAGGCCAAGAATACAGCTTCTATGGGACCTGACAATATCCCTGGCTGTGTTCTATATGAACTACAGAGTGACCTGGCACCTCACCTGTGTGCCCTGTTCAATCACAGCCTCACCTCAGGCTTTGTCTCTACCAAATGGCACACTGCTACAGTCATCCCTCTCCACAAAGGAGGAGCAACTACAGCCCCTGGGAACTATCGCCACATTAGCCTGATGAGTCTGATATGCAAAGCTATGGAATGCATCATAATGCACCTAATAAACAAGAATATAGAGAATCTCCAAACTCTGGATCCCACACAGTTTGGTTTTGTGAAGGGAAGATCATGCCTGCTCAACTTGGTCGACCTCTCTGAGTCGGTCACCAGAGCTGTGGATGAAGGCAAGGTGGTTCATAAAGCCTACCTTGATCTGGCCAAGGCCTTTGATACCATTCCACACTTAGGAATCATAGAAAAACTCACTAAGCTAGGCATCAACAACTATATCACTAGGTGGGTTGCAAACTAGCTCACAGATAGAACCCACAGTGTGAAGGTAGCTGACTCCAAGTCAGACTGCCAACCAGTCACAAGTGGAGTCCCACAGGGTTTAGTACTGGGTCCTCTCCTGTTTGGTATCTACTTCTCTGAAGTCCAGGCCAACACAAAGGGACTCTGGCTCACAAAGTTTGCAGACAATTGCAAGTTTGTATTAACTTCCTAAGTGATGTTGACATCCAACAGAAAGGCCTCACTGAGACCAACGACTGTTGTCAGAACCATGGCCTTAAGCTCAATGCCAAAAAATGTGTCGTCATCCCCCTTGGGAAAACCCGGTTCCCATGAATTACCACATCAATGGTAGTCCACTCAACACAGAAGGTGTTATAATAGATCTGGGAACACAGGTTGACAGCAACCTCTCTTTTGACCACCACATTGCCACTGTGGTCAGAAAGTCCTTCTATGTGGCACATCTCATTACTAAGGGTATTGTATCCAGGAAGAGAGAGGTCATTGTCTCCCTCTACTTTTCCCTCATTAGGCCAATCATCGAGTACAATGCCCCATTTGGCATCTACCTCACTAGACACCTGCAACAAATGGAGAAGCCACAAAAGTACCTCACAAAGAGGATCCTAGGCCTTAAACACTTGTCCTATATGGGCAGACTCAAAAAACTCCAACTAATCTCTGTATCATATCGCCTACTTAGAGGTGATCTCTGCTTGACTTACAAAGCCATGTCTGACCCAGCTCTGTTAGAAATGCTACATTTAAAGAAATCCCAATCTCTCTGCACCACACGCTCCAGAGACCTCAACCTCATTACCACAATCAACAAGAACATGCTGAAGGAACAGGTTCATAACCCAGAGACTGCCCATGCTATGGAACAGACTTTCCATACATGTCAGACAGAGCATCTCACTGGTCCTCTTCAAGAGAAATTTAAATAAGTGGATGGGAAATAGAAAATTCACCCTGGGGATCACTCTAGTGGCTCTACTCAACAGAGGCACTGGGAACTAACGTTGGGTGGCACCATGTTAGGGTAATCCTATGGGCTAGGCTTGTAAAGGCTCCAGGACCATTAGCCTAGTACACACCTATTAACCTATGAACCTATGAGATAGTTTATGTACTGTATGTAACGCAGAAGAAACAATGGAACAATGGACCATGTGTGCACCCTGTCCTGCACAGATCACCTTAAGGCTTTATCTCTGTTCTCAGTCTTACACAGGTTACTGACAGGTGATTTATGCTTAGCATATAATGCATCCTCAGATCCATCTATGTATCGTGTATTGTGTACCATGTATCCACAAAATAAACAACACCAGAAACACTAGATCTAAGGACTTGAATTTTGACTGTGACATAAATAGAAACAGCTGGAGAGACTGATATGTGTCTCAAATGATTCTGCACTATGGAATCAGCTCCAAGTCTACATGAAGCAGAGTTTATCTCTAACCCTATTCAAAAGAAATCTTGATCATTGGATGGGAAATCTTAAATTCGTCCCCTCTCTGGCCTCTATGTCTCTGATGGACAGAGGCTGATAGGAAGTAACTTAATCCCCAACTAACATAACCCCCCTCATAATCTTCAGCTACCTCTTTACTAACATGCCTCACCATATGGAAGCCCAAGGGACTCATGGACAAAATCAGGTTGGGTTGCACAGATGGGCTTTTAAAGCCTAGTGTAAATCTATGAACCAATGTATTTCTTGAATATTTGAGAATTAAATACATTTGGGATTTAGGTTATGTTGAATTTCATAGGAAATTTATATGGAAATGGTGGTGTATGGGCATTATAAGGATTTCGGAAGGTAAAAGATAGACAGGTTATAAATTAGTAGAGTTTGGAGAATTTGCAATATGAGACACAAAGAACTTTAGTATAACCAGATGTGGAATCATTGTATCCTTATAAATAAAAGTAAGAAGTGGATGTGGAATAAAGGCTGGGCTAGGCAGTGTGGGTGTGAAATATTTGTGATGATTGATTTTTTATCAAGTGTAATGATTTACTTTTAATGTATATTTTGAAAATTTAAAGTTTTGTTTTCTTTTTCTGAAATTGAATGTGTAAATAGATGAAAATGTAATGAAGCTCCTTCACTTTTTGATAGGTGCCATATGGGATCTTTCACTGAGCTGCCACTAAGTCAAGCTGATGGGGCCTTGGTTTAATATCTCATCCAAAGGATGACACACTCAGGACTGTAGCACACCCCTTATGCTGCATTGCAGTGTCAGCAATCCATCTACATGGTGTGGGAATAAAACCCACAGCCTTCTGCAGAAAAGGTCAGTGTATTACTTGTTGCAGCAGTGACACTGCTTAATGTGACCTATCAAATCTGTCCAAGGGGAAACTACTTAAATTAGTGAAAGAGACACTAGAAACCAAACAAACTTTTCAAAGGCTTAAACAAGCCCTTCATTTTTTGGTGTCTCCTGATGTCTCAGAACCATCACCTGTATACACAGATGCTTCAATGGTTGGATCAGGGGCAGTGTTGACTCAAAATGGCAAGCAGTGAGCAGCCCCCAATTTATCTCAGCCTTTTTTAACACCTGAATTGAATTATCACTTGTGACAGGGGCAAACTTGCATTTATATAAAAGTAATCAAACCATATTAACAAATTCACACTTACAAACATTATGCATTACATATACTGTTATATATCATATAATCAAACCAAATAACATAAATTGTTCAATTTCCGCCTTCTCTTAAACCTTGTTCCTCCTCCAAAAAATGTTTCTTCATTAATTGTTCCATTTTATTCTATGTAATTTACTCCTACCTTTTTCTAAGGATCAAATTTCCTGTTCTTTTATCTCTTTTACAACATTCACTACTTCAAGTATAGTTGATATAGATTAGAAGCATCTAGATACTCCACGCTTGGATCCAACACCCTTCTGTGTTCACCACCATACTGTGGATGGCCTGTTTAGCACTCATAGACCTGCCAGCAGTCTTGATGCTAGTGGGTGTAAGCTTCTGTGGGCAGCGGAATCTGTAATATAGTGTTGTGATTCTACTAGATGACTGCCCATCAAATAGCGGAAACAGGTCGAGATAGGGGTATCTGAGTCAGTGCTAAGATTAGGGTTGTTGCAGTATTTAATAAATCAAAAATTGATTTTATATGGGAAAGCGCACTTGAACAAAGAAATGGGGATTGATCCTTTCAAGCCGAGAAACCTGTATTCCAGGTTATTGACATCAGCTGTTAATCTAAGCCTTTTTTATACTGGGATAATCCTAGTGTGGCAGAAGTTATTTGGGAGAACAGATAGCAGCCTGAAGTATGTTTCTAGAGTACTCTGTGAAAGAAAAGAGAGGGTGTGGCCAGAGCTGTTGTCTCTGAGACAGGAGTCGATTATGAGATTCCTGACTGGCAGTGGAAGTCCTGGTAATAGAAATCTGGAGTTTGTATAAGTGGAGAGTTTGGCAAAAGTCTTTGTTTCACCAGTGACACCCCTGTTGATAAAAGACTTGTAGTTATAAGTACTCTATTTAAGTCCCCAGTAAACACCATGCTGACTTTGCGTTATTTGGGTTATACATTTCAGAGATTTTTTTCTTTCCTGAGAGAGACTTTATGTTACAAATGGATTCATTAAAGAGTGTCATTCTAAAGACTGTCAGCCCTGGAAAATACATTGTTCATAAGTGGCGATTGAGTTTCCCCTGTAATGTAGCTAAAGGACTGAACTGTAAATTTTACTTAAAGTGCACGGCTTCGTTTGTCTTATTCATTTTGGTTTTATTGTTGGCAACGTCAGCCTGTTTCATATACTGCCAATAAAAATAGCTTTGTAAGAATGTATGTGTTTGCTTCCTGAGGATTTCACAAAATATAAGGTATTTATGTTTGTATGGTTGCACAATTGAGATATTGTAGTAACATAGCTTTTAGGCATTAGATAGAGTATAGGCTTGTTTTGCTGTGTTAATTTTTTAATTTTATTTATTTATTCATATATGCTTTGTTATCTGGGTTTATCCAACTTGGTCTAAAGTCTGTTTTCAAGGGATACCCAAGGCAGTGGTCATGTTGACCATGAAAATCATGTAATAAGATGACAGAGTATTAAGAAATGTGTTTAATGTATGAAAGATGGAAGAAATAAAATATATAAATACGGACATGAGTTTGTTATAATAAAATGAGACAAAACAGTTGAGAAAGTCAGAGCAATGATGCTAGCAATGTGGCCCATATGGAAAGGAAGGTGTAATAAGAATTTTATATAATAAACAGTGGGAGTATGTGAGAAAGTGAAGAAGTTAAAGCTGTGGGTGTGGCAAAAAAGAGTGGGAAGTATGAAAAAAGGAGGAATTTAGAGCAAAGAGGAAAAGGAAATGACATTTTTAATAAACAGTTACAGTTTTTATATGTTTTGTATAACAACTTATGCAAATAGCTTGTAATGTGTTGTCTTACTGCCATTGGATCTTTCACAGCCACCTGACCTACACTCATTGACGCGGGCAGTGCCTCAGTCATTGGATCTTTCACAGCCACCTGACCTACACCCATTGACGCGGACAGTGCCTCAGTCATTGGATCTTTCACAGCCACATAACCTACACTCATTGAGGTGGACAGTACCTCCTTTTAACATCTCATCAAAAGGACTATACACTCAGGAGAATAGAATGCCCTTACGGTACACTTCAGTGTCAGTAATGAAAAATGAATTCACACATCATCTCATGAAGTTAAATTCACAGCCTTCTGATCTGCCAGAGGACAGTGCCTCAGTCATTGGATCTTTCACAGCCACCTGACCTACACCCATTGACGTGGACAGTGCCTCAGTCATTGGATCTTTCACAGCCACATAACCTACACTCATTGAGGCGGACAGTACCTCCTTTTAACATCTCATCAAAAGGATGATACACTCAGGAGAATAGAATGCCCTTACGGTACACTTCAGTGTCAGTAATGAAAAATGAATTCACACATCATCTCATGAAGTTAAACCCACAGCCTTCTGATCTGCCAGCACCAACAATGAGTCTGCTATCTGTTCAGTCACAGACTTAACTCAAGTATGAAAGTACTTTGTACTTATCAGTGCAGAACCTATGAATATATAAAGTTCAACATATATTACATATGGTACTGTGTTTATTACTTCTAAAATATTCATCTCTAGCACTGATGCCCTTTCTATGCTGCTACCATTTCTACTTGTTATGGTCATTTTAGCAGTATTATACCTGGCCTAATAATTAAAGGATGTTATCGGCCAGATGTATGCTACAGTCTGGCAGTAAATCTCATGTATAACTGGTGTGTGTGTGTGTGTGTGTGTGTGTGTGTGTGTGTGTGTGTGTGTGTGTATACATGTGGGTACATAAAATAAAAGTGTCTGCATTTCATTCCACAATGCCTCCACTTACCATATTTTCTGATATTGTCGATAGACATATAGCCTCTCAGGATAACCATTTGAAATGTTAGGACCCACTAGAGGGAGTCCTAAAATATAGAGACTGAATAGACGAAATAACAGACTTACGTATAGTAAGTCTAAGATGCCATTTCTTGGAATACTCCCTTTTCTCCAAAGTATGCAATCTCAGCTATGTGGGTTTACCCCACCTGTACTTTCCAGCTTCCAAAAGCTTTCGGCACCCTCCCAGAACATCCCCTGCTAGAAGTGCATGGAGTGCTTTTATAAAAAGGCAGAAAGAGCTCCAAAGGCTTCAGAGATTTTCTTTTGTCAAAGAAGAAAAGCAAGAGTCCTGGCTATATGTGCTAGGAAAAAAAAGAAACTGTATTTTATAACTATATATAAAACAGTGAAAGGAACCACACAGTGAAAACAAATCAGGAAGAACAACAGGGTAAAGGGTTTTGCAGGTTGGGATGGCTTATGCAAAGGTGTTGCATTACAACATCTACTGTTATTGCAAGTTTACTTAGTCAACTGTACCATGTTCAAAATGAGTACTGTTGCAATATCCTAAGCTATGTGAATACATTATCATAACATAGACTGGACTAGTAAAAGAGGAAGGGGGCCAGTACCCAAGATTCCAGAAGGCTCTGGAGTATGGTCTTAGCAAAGTCAGTTCTGGAACTGGAAAAGGAATGTACTGAGGACCAAGTTATTGCCCTTAGAATGCTTCGACTCCACCTCTTTCCAAAAATCCACTGAAAAAACAATGACTTTGTTGAATAGGCTGTAACCCTGGCTAGAAATGGATTGTTGTGGTGAATATAACAAAAAGTAATAGCACAAGACAATCATGAAGAAACAGTTCATTTTCACACTGGTTGCTCATTCCTCTTACCTTATTAAGAGACAAACATATGGTCAGCTTTCCTGAAAAGCTGAGTTTTCTCTATGTAGTATCTGAGCTACCTGTGTACATCCAGAGCATGAAGAATTGCTTCTCCCTTCTTTCTAGGTTCAGGAAAGAAAACTGGCAAATTAGGTGGGAGGATATGAAAAATCTCTTCTTGTTTCACTTGAGCATTGCTAGAAAGGGGGAGGTCTTTGGACAGGCAAGCAGAAATGGCTGACAAATATATTTTTACAGAAGAGTGCAACCAGCCAGTAACTCATACAAATAATCAAGATCCAGAGGCACCAACTAGGAAGTTTTTTCCACTTACCCATATATGATTTTCTAATAGCAGGTTTTGTTACCTCCTTAAAGATCTTGTGTAAACTGACAAAATCAAGGCAGACTATTCATTCTCCAAATGCATTTCCTCAGTAGTTGCTTACCTTGGTTGTCTTTCTGTTAGTTAAGTTTGTTTTTTCACTTTTCTTTTTACTGAAGATCTCTTGCAAAACTGCCCTCTACTGCATTAACCTTCATTGATTACTCTGCAGGAAGTTCTGCTTTCTTGCTAATGTGCTGACATCACGTTGGGGTCAACAAAGACAATTTCCTAGTGAGCAAGAGGGAGAAAGGCTTACAGAGAGAGAATTTTGAGACTGGGACAGTTTTGTTTGTATTTTTTGCCTAATTTTCTATTTTGACGTTACTTGCATATTGTTGATTAATCTGGTCTTCAACCCCCCCCCCCCATGCATTAGGTGTTCCTTTTATGTGAAAACAACATGTGAAGGCTGTTTCTGTTTCACTGTCACACAAACACATCATGTGCAGTACAAAGTCATAACACTTAATTGTCTCTGATTTTGCATAATGTCACTGAATGTTACCTTTCATCTCTCTATGATTTTTGCAGAATGGTCCTGATTTTGCCTCATATTTTTACCCTGTCCATCCCTTGTAAAACTTTTAATTTTCTTGGAAATCACTGATGATTACAGTTGGACACTAATGCTAAATACTAGAGTTTCATAATTTATCATTCATTTTGTTTAGAAAATGCATTCTAATGCAACACCTATGCCATTAATAAACAGATATACTGTAGTTATCTCATGTGCAGGATTTATTCATTCATTTATTTAGTTATTTATTGTTTATTGGAGTAGTGCACTGATCTCAATGCACCATTTGCAGGCACAGCCCAGGTGAATAGGGTCACATGAGAAATGAACAAAACATATTTACAGATACAACAATATGCTAAAAAGCATATACATATTTACAGATGTAATAATTTCCTACAACATTTTGTTCAAGAAGTAGTTTACAATGTCAAAACTTGGATGGAAAAATGTAATCTTACTTAGCAGAACCTTTTAGATAAGATGTGGCCATGATGACTGAAATAGCTTATGCTACAGGGATAGCAGCATATCATTATATAGAAAGGTATGAACTCAGGGGTATAGCCAGAGATTTACATTTTGTACTCAAACCTAAAGTTGTTGCCCCCATTACCCATTTGTCAGTTTAAAAATGTACTCAGCCCTCAAAATGATACCCCAGATACATGGGAAGAAGCATGTTATTTTCAACTGTTACAATTTATTTCCATAATAAGCTAGTTTTAGAGGTGTCAACAAAATCCACAACCAGCAATAAGGTCCAGGAATGAAAAATGCAGACCAACCAAAGTTTCAGTACTTTAACAAAAAAAAAAAACTGAACTGTACTTCGGTTGGCCTGCATTTTTCATTCCTGGACCTTATTGCTGTTCATGGATTTTGTTGATTCCTGTTTGTTTGCTTTCTCGGTTACCTAGTTTTAGAGGTGCATTCCTTTTGCACGAGAACTCTTTGTGCACCGATATACTGTGAATATTCATTTACACACTTCTAAACATTCTGAGCTGTTTGAGTGTTGACATTTGCAAGAGATGTTCAGGAGAAAATGTACTCATTTCAGTACACAGAGTACGCCTAGCTACACCCATGTGAACAGTAAAGTGATATTTACTTACTAGCAAAACAGTAGAGGAAAGAGACTCTACCTACTAGTGCAGGAAAGATCCAACTGTATGTCATCAAAGTAACATGTGACGATGTGAACACAGGAAGTACTACCCTTGTAAGTCAGTGGAGAGCCAAAGTGACAAGTGTGACGATGTGAACACAGGAAGTACTGCCCTTGTAAATCAGTGGAGAGCCAAAGTGACAAGTGTGACGATGTGAACACAGGAAGTACTACCCTTGTAAGTCAGTGGAGAGCCAAAGTGACAAGTGTGATGATGTGAACACAGGAAGTACTGCCCTTGTAAGTCAGTGGAGAGTCTAAGTGACAAGTGTGATGATGTGAACACAGGAAGTACTGCCCTTGTAAGTCAGTGGAGAGCCAAAGTGACAAATTTGACAATGTGAACACAGGAAGTAATGCCCTTTAAGTCAGTGGAGAGCCAAAGTGACAAGTGTGATGATGTGAACACAGGAAGTACTGCCCTTGTAAGTCAGTGGAGAGCCAAAGTTGGCAAGTAGGAAATAAAAGTAAAATGAAACAAACATAAAACCCCCCAATAAATGGAATTTGAAGATTGGGAAGCCACCCTTTCATCCTAGAAAAAAAGAGAGAGACTGTAGGTAAGTATAAAAAATTGTTGCACTTAATCATTAAGTATCTGTTGCATGTCCTCAGAAAAAAGGTGCCTACATTTGTATAATCCTGGCAGTTAGTTGAAGCATTTCCAGATTGGGATGTATGTGAGTAAATCCAGTCTGTGGGGAAGCTTGCGGCAATTGCCCTTGGCTAAATTGAAAAGAAGCAAAAAGCACTGTGGCCTTGGGCAAAAGAGGTTCATCGCCAGGAATATTGCCACCCATGGAAATGAAAAGGCAGCTGTCTTCCAGGTCTGCCTGCAAGGAGTTCTAGAGAAGAATTACTTCCAGAATTTCTAGTCCTTTAATTTATTCCACATGCCCATGAGCATCCATGTCCCTCCCCATAAACTAAGATAATAACACAACTTTACAATTTCCTCATGCTGCAGAGATACAAACTGACTGCATTCTGAGCGTTGCTTTTGCAGAGTAGTGTCGCTTTTATTTCTAAATACAATTAAAGTTCAATTAGCTCATCCTCTTTGGATATGCGATTCACCCTATCAACCCCTACCACCTTTTGTGTTACCAGCTAGTTCACTAACATTTTCTGCCTTCCTTCTAAGTTTCCACACATCTGCTAACCTACCCAGTTCTATATATCGTGGAGAAGTCTGTGTATAGGTCATTTTAAAAGGTTATGGCAAAGTCCCATACAGGTTGGTTGGAGGATCTTGGCTTTTATCCAAGCTTGGTCCCCTGTATGAGACAAGAAGACAAAGAAAAAGCAAAAGTAAGACGTGGTAAAAGGCCTTTGGACTGTAAGGATTGTCTGTTAGTAAGAATCTGTAGGAGAAATGTAATCCTCTATTTCTGATTGTTTGAGCTGTCCACAGCTATTGATATCCAGTAAAAAAATCTCAGCCAAGTTAAACACGTTAAAAGATTTTCAGTTCTTAATTCAAGGCAGATAAACACCGCTGTGTGTTACACTGTAAAAATGCAGCTGCATTTATACAGCTTGTATACAATACAGTGGAGATCAGTCCTTAGAGCCTCCCACCCTGCTTGGTTGTATACGAGAATCTCCCTCTCCCAGTGATTGTAGAGTTAGTATCCCAGAGAATGTCCTCCATTGGATGGATGGTCCATGGAGACCTGTTCCTACAGAAGTTAATTATAAACAGACCTGTTGGATGACTGTGTGTTAATTTACATAAAAACATATAATCATATAAGCATAAATGGTGCTAGGGTTTGAAAAATTGATGAATAGGTTTATAGGTTCATAGGTTGGTACTAGGCTATTGGCCCTATGACCTATACAAGCCTAGCCATAACAATTCCCTGGCTATTTCTTCCCGCAATATTTACTTCCCTGGACCCCTGTCTAGCAGGGTGACTGACGTGATCCCCGGGGTGAATTTCCTATCTCCCATCCAATCATCAAGGTTCCTTTTGAAGAGGCCCAAAGAGGTGCTCTGCCTGTCATGTATGGGCAGTCTATTCAAGACTCTGGGGAGTCTCTGGGTCAGGAACTTAGTTATAGGTCAGTCTGTAGTTAATCATAATCATAAGTTAATATGTAGTTGTTTAACCACCATACAATGGCACACGAGGCTTATTCCGTTCCCTAACAAGAGAACCACAAGTGGAATTCCTCAAGGATTGGACCTGGGACTTCTCCTTTTTAGCATTTACTTAAATTAAGTCAAAGCCAGTCTCAAGGGCCTCTGGCTGACCAAAGTTGCAGACGATTGCAAATTAGGAGCAGTCATGGAATCCCCCACCAACACTAATGTTCTCCAGGAGAGGCTGACGCAGACAAATTACTTGTGCCAGAGCCATGTACTAAAATTAAATGACAAGAAATGCATAATAGTATCTTACAGGAAGTCATCCACCCATGGTAGCTATCATATTGACAACATACACCTAAGAATCAAACCAGCAGTCAGGGACTTGGGGAAACACATAGACAGTAATCTAGCCTTTCACCATCATGGGTCTAAAGTATTAAGGAAATCATTCTATGTTATGCAACTCGTAAACAAAGGTATTACAGCTAGGTCCAAGGAGGTCATTGTTACACTGTATTCAGCATTCATCAGACCTATCACTGAGTACACTTTCCCCTTTGGCATGTACCTAACCAGGGAGATCCAACAACTGGAATGCCCACAGAGGTTCCTCACTAAATACAGGGCATAAGTAGCATGTCTTATGCTCATGGTCTCAAAGCCCTATCCTTGTATTCAGTCTCCTACATGCTGTTGAGGGGAGATCTGTACCTGGCATACAAGGCATTGTCAGACTACACCGATAGACATCCTGCATATCCGCAAAATGAACAGCACCCAAATTACCCATTTGAAAGACTTAAACCTTGCCTATGATATACATAGGACCTGCTGGAGAGACAAGCATGTATCCCAGAGACTACCCCCTTCTATGGAACAAGCTCCCCATCCCTGTGAAGCAGAGTTCCTCCCTAACCCAATTCAAATGTAACTTGAACAATTGGATAGCAAACAGGAAATTCATCCCTGATTTGGCACCTATGTCTGTAATGGACACAGGCAGCCTGTAAATGGTTCATCTCCTAGGCCCCTGCTTGTAAATGGTTCATCTCCTAGGCCCCTGCTTGTAAATGGTTCATCTCCTAGGCCCCTGCTTGTAAATGGTTCATCTCCTCGGCCCCTACTTGTAAATGGTTCATCTCCCAGTCCTCTGCTTACACTACTAAGACTACCAGAACCTGTCAGAGATGTGGTATGCATGGCTGGGCTTAAAAAGGCCCTCGTCATCATTAGCCTAGTATACATTAATGAACCTATGAACCTCCCATCTATTGTGCATCAGCTGTATAAATACAACTACATTTTTACGGTGTTACAAATTGCAGCACTTATCTCCTGGAATAAAGAACTGAAAATATTTTAACATCTTCAACTCAGCTGAGACTTTTTTTTAAACTAGAGATCAATAGATGTAGACAGCTCAAAACAACCAGAAACAGAGTATTAAATTTCACCTATAGATTCTTGGTTAGGGTGAATCCATCCACTCCAATGGCTATTCACCACTTCTTAGTTTTGTTTCATTTTAAAAGGTTAGTGAATGTTGTTTCTTTTGGCTTATCCTGGTTAGGGGTCACCACAGCGGAACTCCGGTCTGATGATGTTTGGTAGTGGATTTTTATGTGCGGAGTTACCAGCCCTGACGCAAAACCTTCAACGAAGGCACCCCCATTCACGCATGCCTCCACACAGAAGATGCTCTAGCTGAGAATTGAACGCGACAATGTCTTGCTGTGAGGCGACAATGCTACCGTAGCAGCATTAATTTGTTTTTATGTCATATTGTTGGATCTTCCCATAGCGTAACCTGCTATTAGGAAAAGATTGGAATTGTTTTGAAATTGAGTTGTTTACTTTTGCCAAGAAATGCAGACTCCTGTAAATGGCTACATTTATTGATACATGCAAAAATGAGTTAGTAGAACTGATCTAATTGCTGTTTGTTTGAGTGATGTCTGTGTAAGGCAATATTACATTTAGAACTCCAGCTTCAGGCACAGAAACTTAACTAGTTGTGAAGTTACTCTACAAACTTGCAGTTTTACAACTAAGAGTTTATAGGCACTGTTAATTGATTGTATCTGTTTATTTCCTGTGTTAGATTATAGTTAACAAAAAACAAATCTCAGGCTTAGAAACGCAAGTAGTTGTTGTTGTTTGTCTTACGGCTTTTCCCGGTTAGAGGTCGCCACAGCGGAACTCCAGTCCACTAATGATTGGCAGTTGTTTTTTTAGGGTGTCAAGTTGCCAGCCTGCCGCCCAATCTTCAACGAAGGCACACCCATTCAATGCATGTCTTTCGAACGCCCACTCGACCACGGGGAGGACATGCAGACTCCACACAGAAGGCACTCCCAACCCAAGCCAAGAATCAAATGGGAGAACCTCTTGCTGTGAGGCAACAACGTTACCGCTGCACTACCGCGGAATTTAGAAACTTTTTAAAAAGTTACTACTTGTGTTTCTAAGACTGAGTTTTCTTTTTTGTTTTCTGAGTTACTATACTTGAGGCTTAGTTTACTACAGTTAAGACTTGCAGGGAAATAACACTCAGATTATTGACTAACTTGCAATGATAAGGCCAATTCCCAGTGTAAGATAGCAAACATACTGCTCCCTCTATTTTTAGTACACAGTTGTGGTTTTTGCTAAAGTCATTTAGATCTCTCCGTGCTATAATTTGTGACCCATCATGCACAGCAGAAAGTAAATGGAATAATTTTACTCCACACACCTCCATATCATTGCTAACCAGGTACTTCAGTAGAGACAGCACACATGTATATCATATGTGGGAAGATATATTTCTATGGGAAAACTTATTCCTGGAATAAGTGCTCTACAATAAGTAATTATAAAACATCAAGTATAAATATCTGCTTCGTAGAGTTAGGTACAGGCACAGCATCCTTCCTTTTTACTTTTCTAGAACTTTAATTCACCCCTCCTAAAGACATGCACATAATTACTGACATTTCCTGGTCACATTTCTTCATTTCTCTAATACTTTTGCCAGACAGACCTTAAGTAAATGGTCCCTCTTTTCCTCTCTTACACTCTTCCTTAAATCCAATGGGGTCTCCTACTTTTTGTTTTGCACACCCACCCAGTACTACCCTCAATCTACTCCCCAGTTTTAACAATTGTTTTTCCCTCTTACTCTTGTATTACACCCCTTCTAACTACTTCCCAGTTTTACCAATTGTTTTTCCCTCTTACCTTTGTATTACACCCCTTCTAACTACTCCCCAGTTTTACCATATATTTATTTTACTCCATATTTTCATTTCTCCTCTTCTATCATTTTCTTTAGTTTCAGTCTTAATTACTCCATATCTACAAAGCTACTATTTTACACAGTTGTATCATTATCCCTCACAACTGTGGCCTTCCTTACATCTTACGACCGATTACTGGGATATACAACTCTCCATACTGACCCTAGTCATCTCCCAAGCACTGCACGTCTCCAACTATTAATAGCCCCTAGTCTCTTCTCCTCTGCTACTGTGCATCTCTTTAAAATAAAGTATTACACCCACAAGGACATAATCAGCAAGCCTTCACCTAAACCAAGGCTGAAATTCAAATACTCTTTTATGCACTCCCTGCTGTCTTTTCACTTGAAAACATGTGGTGACATCCATCCTACCATAGGTCCTGCAATCACTCAACAAAATAACAAGTCTGCCACATCTCAAAATGGTCATCACATAAAGCCATGTGATCTCTATCTATACACAGCTAACCTTAGATGTATAAGAAACAAACTCACTGATGTACATGGCTGGGTAACCTGTCACTCCCAAGATATACTATTAACCAAAGAAACTTGGTTTAAAAAGGCAATAAAAGACAAAGAAATCTTACTGCAGGGATGTAACACCCTAAGACCTGACATAATCCATAAAAAGGTGGTGTTTAGTCCATTACCTACAAGAATACTTTAAACTTCTCTAGATCTAATATAAGCCCCACCCCCCACACACACACACACTCTTCAGTGCGGAAATTATTATACCATCTTTGCAAATTAATGTTCCCAAAGGCCTTTCTATTATAGGAACTAACTTCCCCCAGGAAATAACATAGTTTCTGCTGAAGAGCCAGGAAATAACATAGTTTTTACTAAAAAAAAAAACAGGCAATAACACAGGTACTGACAAAGAACCAGGAACTAACATAGTCACTGCTGAAGAATCAGGAAATAACATAATTACTGCTGAAGAACCAGGAAATAACATAGTTACTGCTGAAGAACAGGAATAAAAACAGTTACTGCTGAAGAACCAGGAAATAGCACAGGTGCTGCTGAAGAACCAGGAAGCAACATAGTTACTGCTAAAGAAAATGAATTAACACAGTTACTGCTGAAGAACCAGGCAGGAAATACCACAGGTACTGCTGAAGAACCAGGAAATAAAATAGTTACTGCTGAAAAGCCAGGAAGTAACATAGTTACTGCTGAAGAACAGGAATTAACACAATTACTGCTGAAGAACCAGGAAGTATCACAGGTATTGCTGAAGAACCAGGAAGAACCACAGGTACTGCTGAAGAACCAGGAAGTAACATAGTTACTGCTGAAGAACAGGAATTAACACAGTTACTGCTGAAGAACCAAGAAATACCACAGGTACTGCTGAAGAACCAGGGAATAAAATAGTTACTGCTGAAGAACAGGAATTAACACAGTTACTGCTAAAGTACCAGGAAATACCACAAGTACTGCTGAAGAACCAGGAAGTACCACAGGTACTGCTGAAGAACCAGGAAGTACCACAGGTACTGCTGAAGAACCAGGAAGTACCACAGGTACTGCTGAAGAACGTCTCTCTTGGGTATCAAGCAACATCTCACTCAAGACAATAATTTTAGGAGACCTGAATATTGATTTTCAAAGTATTGTCAGTAACAGTCTTTCTAATGTCATTAATCTATATGGTTTCACACAGCTTATTTCAACTCCCAAAAAGTACAACAAAAACTCTGGTAGAGCCTTTACCTTGGATTGGATTCTTTCTAATGGCCCAAACAAAATTGTCTGAATAAGTGCCTTACCTAATACATTAAGTAATCACCTGCCCAACTTCACAATAAGGCATTAAAAACCTAACCAAAAATATCATCGGTACAATCTTGCTTATGACATCTCTTCCTTTGGTAAGGACCAATTCATCACAGCACCAAAATCAGTCCATCTGGCAGCTACTTCAAACCCTGCCACTTAATAAAGCTGTAGCCCTGTTCAACTCAATGTTCCTTAACATACTAAATCAACTAGTCCCATTAAGAACCAAAACAATGAAATCCAATCCAGCACCCTGGTTTTCAAAAAGAACTAAATTGTTCATGAAAGAGAGAGAGACATAGCTTAGAAAAAAGCAAGCAACTTAAAACCATCGCTCCCCATCAATCCTATAAACACCTCAGAAACTCCAATAAAAATCAAATCAAAACCGATAAAAAAAAAAACTACTGTATTAAAATACAGACCTGAAATTTCAACAATCCCAAAGCTTTTTGGACTACAATCCACCAAGTGTTAAAACCCTAACTAACACAGTCTACACCTACTTCGTCTATCCATACTGTCAGCGTAGTCAGCAAATTCAATACCCACTTCATCCAAACAGTAGTCTCTCTTATTACACCCTTGACACAGGCAGACACAGGTTCCTCTCCCCCTTTGTTAGCCCCCAAAATACTTGAACTCAAGTCAGTCTCAATCTCTAGAATCAAAACTGATAAGGTCTTAATCTCAGATGGAGATCTTTCTGACTGTTTTACTAGAGTTTTATCTATGTACATCATCCTTGTTGCAGCTTTTGGAATTTGAGGCATAATTTCCTCTTGTGTGTATAAAATTATTTTTGGACCATTAGAGTCACATGTTGCCAAATGTAAACTGCAGATTTTTGTCTAGAGTTGTGCCACATATACACCTACTTCTCTCACAACTGTTTTTCATGAAACACAAATACCCTAACAGACACATTCACTTGTGAGTTCCTTATACTTAGAATAACAGAATGGTTTCTTGTGGAGCAAAGCTTTTCTATTGTGCCAGTTTATGATATTTGCAATACTGAAAGCAGCTGGTACTGAAAGAAACGTATTAAGTGCCTTCATATAAAAATGAAACTACAAGCAATGTTTAATCCTTAGAATGTGAAATATTAAGGGAGGGTCACCAGTTTCTGTACCCACAGACAGAAGCAAGTATGCATAAACAGAAACACACACACACATACACACACACACATACACACACACACACACACACACACACACACACACACACACACACACACACACACACACACACACACATACACACACGCACACACACACACACACACACACACACACACACACACACACACACACACACACACACACACACACACCCGCACACACACACACGCACACACACGCACACATGCACACACATGCTGAGCATCAACTGTATAAAAGGAAGAAAATTGACGCTGTTGTACAAATTGGCTGGAAGTGGCCTTATTAAACAGAACACAGTCACAATCTAAACTGTCTAAACATCTGTAACACAACCAGTAGCAGAGTTTTCAGTTAATAATAATAATAATAATAATAATATTTAATTATAACAACACGCTAACTCTGCTCACACCTTCCAAATCTGCCCGCAATGTCAGATATAGCAGCTGAGAAGGCAGTAATAACTGTCAAATTTAACGGAGCAGAACCAATTTTTTGTAATTTAGATAAGAAGCATGTGATACAGTCTGGTGAGGAGTCTCCTTTTTCTTAGCATTAGGACTTAAGCTGCTGGCCAGTACTGGCAATGGTGTCTGATGCTGTGATTTTTCAAGAAACCAGGGGGGGCTGCTGAGGTTCAGCATATGTGGGTATTCTGCCCTAGACAGCAGACGTTTAGGGATTGTCATGTGACAGATAGGGGGAAAAAACAGGTAGAAGTGAACTTTTTTTTTTCTGTTCTGTATATAACCTTTTCACCTATTGGATGGATATATTTTGTATTGTCATATGCCTGTTCTTTATAAATTACCTGGAGGTTAAATAGATTGTCCGGTAGTCTGGAAGACACTCTATGTGCTTCAGTTTCTGTTTTAAATAAAGGAACAGATTACCAAAGTTTGCTAAATCTGTAGAAAAAGGCATCATGATTGAAAAAAGATGGTGATGTCAACATGTGACATGATAATGATGTCACAAAATGGGTGGGGGATGAGCGGAGTAATAGGAATTATGAGGGTATGTGGCATAAGTCCAGTTCTAGTCATAAGGAAAGATGGCATAAACTTAATGATATATTTTTAATGCAACATTAATAATTCAATGAAAATGCTTTTGTTATTAATCATAAACACTTCCAATGCTGAATTTGAAGTGCATTTCTTTTTCATGTATGCAATTTACAGTTACATATATATCAAGTGCAGGTATATATATATATATATATATATATGTATATATATATGTATATATCTATATATCATCTATATATCTATATATCTATCTATATATGTATATATATATATATATATATATATATATATATATATCTATATATCTATATATATATATATATATATATATATATATTTAGGATCGCTACATAATCTCGAAAGTTTGAAATACCGAATTTCAAACTTTCGAGACTATATAGCCGAAACACAACCCAAAAACAACCAGCAGAAGAGAGAAAACGCTCTTTAATGTCACAATGACCTCTATCGATGTGAATAAATGACATATAGTAATGAAAAGCTGTTTATATAGTGACAATATATTCAAAAACACCAATCCAAACTCTAACCTACTGCCAACAAAAAAAAAGAGATATGCACACCATATCAAAAACACAATTAGATTAAAATACTAATCCTGTGATGTTAATAGATATAAATAAATACATCATAAATCACTACATATACATGTAAAATTATATATATATATATATATATATATATATATATATATATATATATATATATATATAAATATACACAAATATACCACATATATAACAAAAAAGTATGTGTATATAAAAAATAAATATATAAACCACCATAATTCAAAACTGACTGGGAGTCAACTCATAAATGGTCATTTAGACCCAGGGGAAAAAGACCCCCTAGACGTATGATCCACACCTTTTCTTTTTTGTTAAGAATTTCATGCCATTTGATTTTAGAAAATTTTAAACCTACAATTCTATCAATGATGGTAAAAGAGAATCTAGCAGTTGTGTGAACTTGAGTATGTTTATACAAGGCATTGGTGATTACCTTATTATGTATGTTGCTCAAATGTTCAGAGATTCTAAGTTTGAAAGATCTAGAGGTCTGACCTATACAGAAGGCCGAACATTAACACTCAGCAAGGTAGATCACCCAACTACTATTGCAATTAGACAGAATGCAAATATCAAAAACTTTTGGTGTATTTTTACTTGAAAATTCTTTGATTTTTCGAACATGTTTACAAAATATACAATGGTCACAAGGGAAATATCCATATGGCCTAGTTCCCCCTATGGTCATTTGTATTTTGTTATATATTTCTCCAGATGGATGTTTGTTGTAGTAACTAAAATGACCCCTCAAGGTAATTCCTTTCCTATAGGAAAAATAACATCTGTTATCCAATATTGTAGCTAAATGTTCATCACTACATAATATATCCCAATCTTTTTGCCTAACCCTAGTAAAAGAAGTAACATTCTTACCAAAAGTTGTAGTAAATCTAATCTTAGGGTCTTGACCAGATCTAAATTCATGACAGGTTAATAATTGATCCCTGAACATGCCATCAACAATGCTCTTTGCTTGGTATAAATGCCTATCTGAATATCCATGTTTAATAAACCTATTGGTGAGACCATTATTACACATAGTGAGATCAGTTTGTTGAGGACATATTCCCTTGTTTCTCATATATTGAGAGTTAGGGATATTGCGCATGATGTGACCTGGATGACAGCTGGAGGCGTGTAACAACGAATTGGAATGAAAAGGTTTCCTATATACTGTACTAGCTAAAGTACCATCTTGTTTTGTCACCAAAACATCCAAAAAAGGAATACATTTTTTATTAGCTTCAACAGTAAAAATGGATGCCACATTTATTTTCATTCAAGTAACTCACAAATTCGTGTAGATATGGCATATCAGATTTCCAGACCATCCAGCAGTCATCCAGGTATCTACACCAAATATCCATCTCATCCATAAAGATGTTATGATTCCTGTCATAGATAACATGATGTCCAAAATAACCCATGAAAAGGTCCGCATATATGGGGGCAAAAACAGCCCTCATAGTGGTACCTTTAGCCTGCAAATAGACTTCAACATTAAAGAGGAAGACATTTTTAGTTAGCACATGTTCTACCAAACCTAACAAAAATGTGTTAAAACCAGGTTTATATAATTTTAGTTCTGAGAGCCAGAACTCCAATACCATGAGTCCAGCTCAGTGAGGGATGTTGGTATATAGTGATGTCACATCCAATGTACACAGGGGCCAATTATCCTCCATTTGGGAATCTGCTATGATGGTTCAAAACTCAATATGTCCTTAATTCTAGCTCTGACACCCTGTAATAAGTGTTTAAGATATCTCATAAGGTATATAGAGATGGGTTCAGTAAGAGACCCACGATCCGACACAATAGGTCATCCCGGAGGATTATTTAGGCTCTTGTGCATTTTGGGAAGAAAATAAAGATAAGGTAAAGATGGTTCAATAACCTTAAGATGGCATAAGGTTTGTTGTTCAATGATGCCTTCACTCATAGTAAGTTCCAAAAACCCATCAGTCTCAGCCTTGAACTTGCAACTCAGATCTCTAAAAAGATGCATATAAAATCTAGCATCACAAAGCTGTCTTTTACCTTCTTTTTGATAATTTGACCAATTCATCACCACAATAGAGCCCTCCTTGTTTATTCATTGGGGGCACAAACTTAGAAGCATGAAATTTAAAGCCACATTCCTCTGTAACTTGCTGTGTTGTATTGTCACCAAAGAAAATCTTAAGATTCAAAAGTCTGCAAAAAAATAGTAAATCCTGAACAAATTCATACTCAGACACGCAAAAATTAGGTATGTAATTGAGATCTTTATTAAGTACTTTATGTTCATTCTCTGATAAAATGGCTGAAGAAACATTTACGACATTGTTTGTAACAATTTTGGTTCCAACAGCTGTAGCATTGTCTCTATAGTGACCTCGGCATTTGTGTTTCCTACCCCCCATTTCCTGTTGTACCTAAAGGGGCTTTTTTATTATTACACACCATCTCATTGGAAATGTTTATATGTTATAGCCAAAACCCCTTATAACCAAAAGACTAGAAGCACGGATTTCAAAATCCCAATCATCAGGAGTTTGACATTTACGATTCTGGTGTTGCGGTATGGTGGAAGGTCAGGTAAGTATCTATGTTTAAATGTGTTGGTTAAGGGTTTAGTATGTAAGTGTGTGTCATAACTGTGACGTGTGTGTGCGAGGGGAATGTAGGTGTGTGGTGGTGTTTTGTGTGTTTGTATATGTACTGCGACCTTGGAGTTAGAATATTTAAGTAAGGGGGGTGTGGGGGCACAGCCCCCCACATGGGGGGTGCAGGGGGCTTGCCCCCCTGCTTGTCTGTAGTTTAGGTTTGGGTGTTTGCATTCTGGGGAAAGGTGTGTGTATGTGTATGTGTGTGGTGTATGTTGAGTGTAGTTTTCGGTAGTTTGAATTTCGTGGTTTTGATGTTTCGGTATTTTAGTGTTTCGGGTATTTGGTCTCGAGATTTTTGGCATCGGTAGTTTGGGTTTTCATGATTTAGTAGTGGTTCTATATAGATATATATATATATATATATATATATATATATATATATATATATATATATATATATATAGATTTTCATGAAAAAAATTAAGATTGAAGATACCATATGAAGTGAAACATAAAACAGTATGGTGATAATCTAAAATGTCAAAAAGGATGAATGACTTGAGAATCTGGCCCAGTCTTAAGAACAAAAGTTCATAGACTCTAGACATCTGAGTCTTATGTATGCACAATTCTTAAAACACCAGTGAACCATTTACAATCAGCTTATCTAAGCACAGAATGTTGTATATTGATAACATCTATATCTGTGACACGAACACTATGCATATATTTTTACAAGAGCCTTTTAGCTCATCCTAAATGATGACATAAAATGTTTACTTTTCCATTATGTACTGTCAATACATTTGAGATATGACATATTTCCAAAAGACTCGTAAAAAACATATAAAAAAATAAAAAATAAAAGAAAAACTGCTTAAAAATCTCCAAATAAGTGCTTTATTAAAATACACAAATGTAACTGGTAAGAGCTTTCGTTCGAAATTAACTTCTTCAGACCAAGTCACAATGTCACATTAACCAACAATATAAAACAATTAAAATCACATTTATTTATTTATTTTATTTATTTATTACATTTGTTAACCGGGTAGTGTCTGACTGGGTTGGGAGCCTGTTTTCAGCGGAGGCCCGGGGAGAAAATCTCCAAGACAGTAACAGTAAATATACTCAAATTTAAAATAAATGTTGGGAAGTTGGCATAATGGTTAAGGTGTTTAACACAAGGTGCAGGGTTTGATTCTCACATGGGGAACTGGCTAGGTTTAAAATGGCCTACAAGGGCAGTTAGCCTTGTAATAACCTATGAACAATTGTACATACAGAGGAAAATGTTGGCTGTAACAGTAAACATACTAGCAGATAAAATATAAAGTTCTTACAGAACATCAACATAACATCAACATAACAGTGTAAAATTATGGCTCTGTGAAAGTTTAATTGGAACTTAAAACTAGTTGACAAGAATGTACTTATATGAGCAGAATAGATTAGTCGGAAGGTGGGATACTAGATGCAGTAGGAAATAAGGGGTGAAGGAGTAGATTAGCCTAGAGTATGGCAGGAGCAGAGCCATTGACTAGCTAGGTAGTTTTTTAGAAGTTGTTTGAATTTGTGATAGTGTGGATTTTTTGCTATGGGCTGAGGAAGACTATTCCAGAGTTTGGCAACTTTGAATGAGTAGAGGGAGTCACCATGATAGTTATGTGAGAATGTTACCTTTAGCATTAGTTTGTCAGATGATCTGAGGGACCTGAGATGAAAACTAGGCTGACTAAGTTAGAGAGAGCACGGCAGTTGTTAGGTCGATGGATTATTTTGTGGGGCACGGTGTGTTGGTTGAGAGAGAGAGATAGACGGTTAGGGAGTTCTAGCCAGTTTAGTTGGGAGAGAGAAGTGCAGAGGTGAGCCCTGTGTGGATGATTAGTGGCAAACTTAGAAATGTTATTATAACAGGATTGTAGGTTATTGAGCTCAGACTTACACAGGTTTGTAAATATATGAGAGCCTTAGAGGAGAGTATAAAGGAGGTGTGACCTAGCAGTGGCCATCCTGGCTCTTTCAGTTAGGAAAGGTTAAGCCCTGTAAAGGGGGTTGAGTTTGCTATGAACTTTCTTAGTTGTTAGAGAAATATGCTTATCAAATTTTAGATCTTCATCTATAGTGACGCCTAGTAGTTTGGCCTGGTTTGTGGAGTCTATCTTGGTGCTGTTTGAAGAGAAGATAGATAGAGGTTGTTGGTGTGGTCTGGATCTCTTGTTTCTGATTACTATTATCTTAGTTTTGTTTGGGTTTAGTATGAGTTGGTGATTATTGAGGTGCTTTTCTATGTTTTGAAATTAACTTTGCATTTTGATTTGAAGATCTTGGGGTGAGGAGGCTGAGCAGATGAGTAGTGTCATCGGTGTAATGGACGATGGAGGCTAGATCAGTTGCAGAGCTGAGGTTGTTGGTAAATATGCTAAAGAAGAGAGGGCCTCGAATGGAACCTTGGGGGGACACCGACAGAGATGGGGAATGGGGGGAAAGATTATTCTCCCATTTGGTGGTTTGTTGTCGATTGAATAGATAGCTATGGAACCAGGACAGGGAAGAAGTATTGAGGCCATTGGAGGAGAGCTTGTTGAGTAGCAGTTGGTGAAAGATGGTGTCAAAGGCTTTTGACATGTCAAGAAAGACAGAAGAGACAAGCTGGCCTTCATTTAGGAGGTGTTGAATGGTGTTGGTGAAAGTTATTAGGGCAGTGCTAGTACTATGTTTTGGTTTAAAACCATGTTGGGAGCTGGATAATAGGTTATTAGTAAGGAGGTGGTTAAGGACTTGATTGTGGATGCACTTTTCAAAGATTTTTGCAAAGGGGGGAGAGGATGGCTATGGGGCGGTAATTAGTTAACTCTTTAGAGGGACTGCTTTTGTGAAGGGCAATGATGTGTGATGTTTTCCAGAGCATTGAGATGTACTTTTCTGCAATAGAATGGTTAATCAGGATGGATATGGGTAAGGCTATAGAAGGTGTGGCAAGTTTTAAAAATATATTAGGAAGTTTGTCAGCTGCTAGACAGCAGGGTTTTAGCTTGGTAAGGAGAGTTTTTATGTAACTAATCTGAATGGAAGTTAGTGAAAAAGGGGTGGGGTTGTCAGGAGGGGGAGTGGGAAGAGTAAGTGGTTGTATTGACTGGTTGCCTAGCAGGGAGGTTATAGTGTTTATAAAGTGACAGTTGAAGTGAGTTTCAATAGGGTTGTTGTTATTTGGGGTGGGGGCAGGGGTTGGGAATGTCCAAGACTGAAGAGGTAGTTGATATTTTGCCAGAATTTCTGGGGGTTATTTACATACTTTTGTTGACAGGTTAGGAAGTAGGTTTGTTTGCCTTTTTTGATTTGTTTCTTAGCTAGATTTCATAACTGTTATTAACATTATTTTTGGGGGAGTGGTAAGTTGCCCATGCCCTATCTCTTTGTTTAAGTAGTAGTTTGGTGGTGGAGATTAACCAAGGTAGGTGCTTGGCTTTCATGCATATTTTCCTGGTGGGAACAAGGTTATTGAGTATATTAAGGAAGGTGTTGTTGAAATACTGAACAGCCTGGTGTAGTTGAAAGTTTTTAAGTGGTGTCCAGTCACAATGTTTAAGTAGCAGGTTAAAAGTATCGGGGGAGAAATTTTTCATGCGGCATATGTATTTGTAAGTAATGTTACTTTGAGAATGTACATGTTTTCTGTACAGAAAGGTTGGAGAATGGTCGCTGAGGGAGTCTGGAAGGCAACTAGATAGGTAACTTAAGTGAGGTTTGTTAGTCAATATCCTGTCTAGTGTAGACTGTTTATTAGATCCCTTGACAATGTGAGTTGGACGGGTAATGGTTTGGCTGAAATTAAAGAGGTTTAGGACATTTGAGGGGATATTGGAAGAGCAGGAGTACCAGTCATGATTGAAATCCCCAAGAATAATAGTTTCCTGGTTGAAGCTATTAGATGCCCAAGAAAGAAGGCTTTCAATGGTGGGAAGGTTACTGGCAGGAGAAAGATAGGTGGCTATGATAATTACTGTTTTGTTTGGATTGATTATGAGGTAAGTAGTTAGGATTTCAGCACTGAGCAGATCAGGAGGAGAGCAGTGTTGTTGTTCAAGTTTGAGGGTGTCCTTAAACATTATGGTGACTCCTCCACCTTTCCTGTTTAATCTGTCTAGCCTAATAATATTATATCCGGTTGTGGTTACTTCAGTGTCTTTAATCAAACTAACCAGGATTCTGTAATGACAGCTATGTCTGGTGAATAAGTGGCTAGGGTTCAGTGGAATTCACTAGCTTTTTTATGATGCTCCGGAGATTGAAGTTGGTATAGAACAGGTCAGTATTGGAGGATTTTGGGAGGGGGAGTAGGGGTGGGACTGGGTGGTGTGATGACTAGCTTAGTTGGGGAGGTCAGTGGAGGCACTTGTTGGCCAGGTGAGGTGGTATAGTTGAGACCTGGGTATGGATGGATGTCAGTAAGGAGTTTAATATGTGTTAAGGAGTGTAATAGTAGATGTCTAAGTTTGTTAAACAGTTTTTGATTAGCGGGGTTTGAGTAGGTAGTCTGTATGTGTTTGAAAGGTATGTGGAGTGATGTGGAGTTGATGTAGAGTTGTGGGCTGATGACAGTATATGTGTCAGAAGGATAGTGAGTGGAGGAAAGAGGGAGTGTTGGGGAATAATATTTTTTGACTTGGCAACAGTGAAGGAAGGTGGAGCTATAGGAGAGGAATAGTAGCTGGAGTAGTAGGGTGTTGGTAATTAAGGAGTAGTAGAAGTACATGGTGATTAGAGGTGCAGAAGAGCTGGGTGTAGGAGATTGGGTGGGATAGAGAGATTTATTTAAGGGTAGCTATTGGTCTAGATGATATTGAAAGTGGGTGGAGGGGTGGGGCTGACTAATTAAGATAGCAGGTGTGGAGAGGCTGTGTGCAGTAAGGGGTGTGGTTAGGTTAGGTATAAGGGTAATGAATGTGGCAGTGGGTGGGAATGGGAGTAGGGTAGGAGAGCGGAGTGAGCCTGAGTGAAGCAAAGGGTGAATGGAGCAAGCAGGTGCAGAGAATTAATTCAGTGCCTTAACCGTTTCCTTTTCAGTACTATTTTAAAACTCTGTCATTAATACCTGGAAAGACAAATGAATTCAGCCTGACTTGCCAACAATATTCCTTCCAGTCAAGGTCATCCTCCGAATCCCACCTATACTCATAATTTGTAACTTCATCTATCACAGTAAAAGAAAATTTGTTATTATTATTATCATGTAAATGACAAGAAAGGACATGCCTGGCCAAAGTATTAGTAGTGTCATGCCTATCTATTGCCCTTAGGTGCTCATAAATCCTAAAATGAAAACACCTACTAGTCCTTCCTATATAGAAGGCAGGACAAGACCAACACAGTGCTAAATAAACTACATATTTGGACTTGCAGTTAAAACATCCTTTCATATTAAATTCATAATTCCTTGCTGATATGCTCATTTTAAAACCCTCTAAAAATATGCAAAATAATTACAATTGCCACAGGTATTAATGACAGAGAGACTTTTAAAATAATACTGAAAAGGAAAGGGTTAAGGCACTGAATTAATTGATAATGTGATTTTAATTCTTTTATATTGTTGGTTAATGTGGCATCATGACTTGGTCTGAAGAAGTTCATTTTGAATGAAAGCTCTTACCGGTTACATTTGTGTTTTTTAAGCCATTTTTTCTTTTATTAACATTTGAGATATAAGTCTAATATACACTTTAGCTGAGCTTACATGCACACAAATGTTATAGTTCTGTATTGCATCATGCCAGTGTAATTTACATGCATGTGCAGAGTTAATGAATGTGAGATGTATCTACAAGAATAAAATAGTATGACTGAGCAAAATGTATAACAAAATATTGTTTATCCTCTAGAACACCCACAGTTACATTATATAAACTCAGAGAAAGGTAAATAATGAAATGTATACTTAGCTAAATTATGTAACCACCAACATTTAATCTAATGGAATGTTTTCTAATACTTTTATTAAACATTAATTTCCATTTCTGCAGAGATGAGAGCTATGATTGTAAATTACAGAACAGTCTAAGTGGATAATTTATTCTTTTTTGTAGTCATAGGAAGAAGAAGGAGGAAAAGAAGAAGACAGGAAGGAAAAATAAAAAGTAAGAAAAGAGAAGTAAGGATAAAGAAAGGGAAGGGGGAAGGAAGGAGAAGAGGGAAGGAAGGAGAAGGGGAAAGGAAGGGAAAGGGGGAGGGAAATGAAGGACAAGGGGAGGGAAAGAAAGGAGAAGTGGAGGGAAAGGAAGGAGAAGGGGAAAGAAAGGAAGGAGAAGGGGAGGGAAAGAAAAGAGAAGGGGGGGAAAGGAAGGAGAAGGGGAGGGAAAGGAAGGAGAAGGGTAAAAAAAGAGAAGGGGAAGGAAGGAGAAGGGGAGGAAGGAGAAGGGGGAAGGAAGGAGAAGGGGAAAGGAAGGGGAAGGGGGAGGGAAATGAAGGACACGGGGAGGGAAAGAAAGGAGAAGGGGAGTGAAAGGAGGGAGAAGGGGAAAGAAAGGAAGGAGAAGGGGAGGGAAATAAAAGAGAAGGGGAGGGAAATAAAAGAGAAGGGGAGGGAAAGGAAGGAAAAGTGGAGGGAAAGGAAGGAGAAGGGGAGGGAAAAGAAGGAGAAGGGGAAAGGAAGGAGAAGGGGGACAAAGGGAGAAAAGGAAAATAAAACTAGCACATGTAGGACAGGCAAAGTGATTGTTATTAAATCTATCCAGTCAGATAAGTAAATATAAGTAAATATTCTTTGTAAACAAGTATATACAAAAAGCTTCATAAGGAATTATAATTTAAAATATTATAAACATTTATTTTTCTTTTTTATTTTTTTGAAGTGTGATGTTTTTGTAAATAGTATAATATATATTCTTTAAATAGCAAAGAAAACCTTAGATTGTACTTTTTTCTTTGAGATGATGGGTGGTTTAATTTGGATGATTTTTCTATTTAAACTAGGAGTTTTAAACTCTATGAAAGGAAGGAAGGTTAAAAGAATTTCATGTTTAAATTTTTGCACACCTTTTTGTTTTTTGGGGGGGATCTACTGATTCTGTTAATGTATATGTATTTAATAACATTATTATGCACAGATTTATAATTGACAATACACGTCATAAGGTATATATCAGTTTACTTTAATAATAACACATTTAAGAGCTAGAAAGATATATGTTCCCATGGATTCACTTTATAATTTCAAAATACCGAATTTCAGTATTTTGAAATCGTAAAGTCGAACGTCCATAATCCCAACAGCACACAGTTGCGAAACACACAATCATGAACACATACAAACCATACACCACACAACACATACATCGTCCAACCCACACTACAACAAGCAAAACACACACAAACACAAAAACACAAACAAACAAACCTACCCTACATGTAAGCAAGCCCCCTTGCACCCCCATGTGGGGGGGCTGAACCCCCTCACTCCCCACTTATATATACATATATATATATATATATATATATATATATATATATATATATACTAACTCCGAGATCGCACAGACACAAAAAGGAAACATGCACTCACACATTTCACAGTCCCTCACACACACACACACACACACACACAAACATCACACATATACATACATCCACACATTCAGACATACTAAAACTCCCACACAAAACCCTTACAAAACACTCACCTACCTTCAATTGCACCTACATCCATACACAATACACTCCCAACACTGCATGCCACATACCATAAGCCATAACTGCAAATTTGAGCTATTCATATTCGTGATTATGCACTTTCGGGATTTTCAGTTTTCGACTTTATGATTTTGAAATACTGAAATTCGGTATTTCAGTATTTTGAAATTATAAAGTGAACCCATGTTCCCATACATACCAATATGCCACAATTAAAATGTATATCCATTAACACTAATGGTTTAAACAATGGTTGCAAGAGAAGTAATTTAATAAAATATCTAAATCTGTTTACATCACAAATTATTTACTTACAAGAAACCCATTTATTGCAAAAGATGATATAAATAGACTTAATACAAAAACTACAATTTTAAGTAGCTCCCAGTATAATCAGAAAAATAGAGGAGTAACTATTTTATGGAAAAAATTCTTTAACCCATACCTAACATACAAAATTCATATAATGATGGTAAAGGTATGTTTTACTAAGTAGCAATATAAATTAATTGGAATGTATATACCTAGTACTGGTAGTGAAGCATCAATTAGAACAGATAATATAACTCTTGAAAGGTAGTGTAATTTTGGCAGAAGATTTTAATTGTATATTATCTGATGAAGATTCTAATACTACAAGAGTATGAAGACTTTCTGCTTCAACTAAGGTATTAAAAAGTGTATAGATTTATTTAAAATCAAGGATATTAATGAACTTGCAGATCCAAATTTACTTTTTCTATACTCATTTTCTCATAGACATGGAACCCAGTCAAAAATAGATATACATATTTCTAATAACCTAGTATCTAGATTAAGTAAAGTAAAAGTTATTTCATGCCCATTATCTGAACATAATGCAATAACATTTGAAGTTGTGTTAAACACTAACAACAATATTTCCCTTAAAGGATTCCAGCTTACCTAATTAATTTAATTTTAAAGAATTTTTTGATAAAGAGGTTCAAACATTCATTGAAATTAACTACACAAAATATATATCTGAGATCTATGTATGGAATGCTTTAAAAGCTTATTTAAATGGCAAATGAAATAATTGGTATACTCTTAAGAAAAAGCAATGTGATAAAGATTTGATACACTTACAGGACGAATTTGATAATTTAAAACAAATGGATAAAAAAGGACAAAACAATGCAATAAAAAATAAATTATTTAAAGAAAAAGCATTTATATATTTTAAATCATAAGACTATGCTACATTTAGAAAAGTAACTATTCGATAAATCCAAAATCCATGCATAAATTAGTCTCCAGAGCAAAAATGCTTGCTAAATCTAACCATATTAAAGAACTGTATTCTCCTGAATAGTAAAAAATAGTTATGTGAAATAGATGACTTTTTAAAAACATTTAGAGCCCACCTTAATAAAATTAATTAACATAATCCAATAATAGAGTCACAAGAAATAATTTCACAAGAAATAATTAAAACCTTTATTTTAAAAATATACTAAATACAGGCAACTGAAGATCAAAAGAAATTAATGGATAAACCTATACTAATGTCTGAACCTAAGAGTCAAATTAACAAATTAAAACCTAACAGAGCATTAGGTAATGAAGGTATAATATCAGAACTTTACACACTTATTTCACCAATCTTAAAGGCTGAAATCCTACTGAATGTTCCTCTTATAGGCCAATTTCACTTTTAAATATCGATTATGAAATATTCATGGCTATACATGCTGCAAGACTATGACAGTTATAACCATATCTGATCAACAATGATTAAACTGGATTTATAATAAATAGCACTTATGATAATGTTAGAAGAATATTAACTATAACAGATTTTGCACATAAACAAAAAGATGGTTTGACCTTACTAAGTTTAGACATAAACAGTGCTTTTGATTCAATAAATTGGAAATATTGATTATTGGATATGGAAGAATAATTTTTTTCCAGCTGTTTCTTACAACTTGTTAATCCACTATATGATAATTCTTTGGCTTACATAAAAATTGGCACTTATATATCAGAGTCAAATCTGATTTCAAAAGGAAAAAAAATCAGGGTTGCCCTTTACCACCACTATTATTCACATTAATTATGGAACCATTTGTAAATTACACAAGATCAAGAATTGATATTAAAGGTATACAGATAGATAGTAAATAAAATTCTTAGATATTATTGTTTGCTGTTGATAGTCTTCTAACTTTGAATGACAATAAATGTTCACTTAAGGCTGTAAAAGGAAAAAAAATCAGGGTTGCCCTTTACCACCACTATTATTCACATTAATTATGGAACCATTTGTAAATTACACAAGATCGAGAATTGATATTAAAGGTATACAGACAGATAGTATATTAAATTCTTAGATATTATTGTTTGCTGTTGATAGTCTTCTAACTTTGAATGACAATAAATGTTCACTTAAGGCTGTATTTAATGCAATACAATCCTTTCAGAAAAAAATCTGGTCTCACCTTTAATGAAAATAAAACAAAAATGTTATCATAAGCACAAATATTAATGAAATGGAAGAAATATATTTGAAATATTTAGAGCAAGATAAAAAAAATACATATCTACGAATAATTTTAACAGATAATATTAAAAATACAATATAAATAAATTATCATAATAGTGTAGTTACTGTTAACAGTCTTATTAATAAATGAAACAAGATTTCTTTAACTATGGAGGAAAGACTTGCTTTAATAAAAATTATTAGTTTAAAAGTTTAATATATAATACAATCCCTTTCACTATCTCCTTCTAAAAATATATAAAATAATTGAATTCCTCAATTCTTAATTTTTTGGTATCCTAATAAATCTAGACTGGGATTGAAACACCATGTAAGAGGTTGGTCCCTAGCTGGAATGGGTTTGTCTGATACAGAGCAATACTCTTTATCAGTAATTATAAAAGCAGTCTCCTTATGATTAAATAAAACAACTATAATGCTAAATAGAAAGATATACAAGAAAGCATCTGTATGGAACCAAATCAGATAATATGCACACAGCAAAATATAATAATAAACAATACATTCCTTTGGATTTAAAAGATTATATACTGGAAAACAGAAACATTATGACTAACTCTTATTATATCTCCCTAATGTTAATTGCTTTTAACATTTTTATTTATAAGAACCCAGGATACGAGGCATATTTTTTTATTATTTCCTACAGTTTATACACAAAATAATATATGCTTTTCAACTTATATAAAATGAGCAAGTTTAAGGAAAATAATTTGATTTATTGATATCAGCTGATAGAAGGAAAAATGTGATCAGTAAAATATGTCATTATTACATATAATTTAAACAATGATATGCGGTTAGATATACAGAACTGTGGATACTCAATAGAAAATAAAATGAATTCAATGCAATCTTCAATAAAAAATGTTGTACCAAAATTTATTGAATCCTTAATTTTATTAATATATCAGAGAATATTAGAAAACAAATACTTGAATCTAGACTCTATAAGATTATTAAAAATTAAACAGAATATTTTACAGAAAGCTATTGGGAATATTTCCAAATTATAAATAATTATTATTCAAGTAAAGAAGATATAAAACATATGCTGACATCAATAAAGCATACTGTATCTTCTATAAAGTAGAATAGAATTAATGTATAAGAAAAAAGTAGTTTATTGGAGGTGTAAGACAAATGTTAAAGTAGATTGGCAACATATGTTTTTGACTGTGAAGTTATTAAACCATTTTGGGATAGGATTAATATTTTCACAGGCTTTATTTAATGACAAATTCAACTTAACCAAATCATTCATCTTATTAAACACACCCATACCTGATTGTGTCAAGAAAATAAATTATCCATTTCTTTGGAGCATCCTATCTATTGTAAGGAAAATAATTGCAAAGAACTGAAAAAATGAACAAACTCCAGTGATGAAGGAATTCATAGATTTTGCAACTGACGTTTGTCATTATAAACGTTTAACAATCAAGACCAGAACAATTACAATTACTACTTCATACAACACCTGGATGAAACTAAAAAAAACTTTTAAATAAACAGTCACAATCTTGTTAGCAATATGGATTTTTCTTTTTTTTTTTTTTTTTTACATATATTGAGATTATTTACAATGCAAGACCTATAGTAGACATCTCTGTAAATAGTTGTTTGTGTTATGGTTTATTTTGTTTGTTTGTTTAAATATTTTATTTCTATAGATATTTCATTTGTTAAGCTTTGTTATTCATTCGTTATAATCAATAAAAACATTTTTTAAAAGAAAAGTTGATACATGCTTCATCTCCATAAAGGTGAAATCTCAAATGAGCTCTCAAACTTCAGGATTACAGCCATACAGTCTTCACTCTCAAACATTCTTTAGAAGTGCATCTAGTCTCTACTCATTAGCTTTCTCAGTGACAACTGCCACCTTTCCCCAGCACAGCACCGTTTGTACCCTTGTAATAGTACATTTACAACTCTCCTTAGTTTTATAACATCTGTTAACCAGTATAAAAACCTGGGGACTTAGTCTCAGCATTATTGTTAACCAGTATAAAAACCTGGGGACTTAGTCTCAGCATTATTGTTAACCAGTATAAAAACCTGGGGACTTGGTCTCAGCATTATTGTTAACCAGTATAAAAACCTGGGGACTTAGTCTCAGCATTATTGTTAACCAGTATAAAAACCTGGGGACTTAGTCTTAGCATTATTGTTAACCAGTATAAAAACCTGGGGACTTAGTCTCAGCATTATTGTTAACCAGTATAAAAACCTGGGGACTTAGTCTCAGCATTATTGTTAACCAGTATAAAAACCTGGGGACTTAGTCTCAGCATTATTGTTAACCAGTATAAAACCTGGGGACTTAGTCTCAGCATTATTGTTAACCAGTATAAAAACCTGGGGACTTAGTCTCAGCATTATTGTTAACCAGTATAAAAACCTGGGGACTTAGTCTCAGCATTATTGTTAACCAGTATAAAAACCTGGGGACTTAGTCTCAGCATTATTGTTAACCAGTATAAAAACCTGCGGACTTAGTCTCAGCATTATTGTTAACCAGTATAAAAACCTGCGGACTTAGTCTCAGCATTATTGTTAACCAGTATAAAAACCTGCGGACTTAGTCTCAGCATTATTCCTAGCTTTATCCAAAGCTTTTGATGTGGCATCCTACCAGAAATTGCTTTATAAACTAGTTTGTCTAGGAATGCATGGAAGTTCACTATCAAAAACAGCATTTCCTCTTTCCTTCCAATTATAGGGCATGCCCCTCAAGGGTCCATTTTTGGTCCCCTGTTGTTCAATATATTCATTAGTGATCTCCATCTAACATCTAAACAAGCCACTGTCATATAGTACACACAGACGATTCAACAACCAGCTGCTTGCTAAAAGCATGGATAAATTAAAATAACTCACTCAAGAGCCTTTGTTCACCATAGAGGTCTGACCGACAAATACCCATATACTCCTTAACCTGAAAAAAAATTATTACATTTACCTCAAAGCATTAGAATGGCTACAAAAATATTTTCAAAAATCACTTCCTTTAACAATGCCAACAAAGAACTAATAATTCAAACTAAACTTCTAGGAGTCACTACAGATGAAGTCTTAAAGTTTGATCATCAAATAAAACAAGCTGTAAAAGACAACCACCAAAAGCTAGGTGCATACTATAAAGGTAAACAATACCCACAACTAAGGTCACAAAAAGTATTGCTCAATTCCTGCTCATCCCCACACTACTTTCCGCTGCTTCCATATTGATTAACCTGAAATCCACTTAACTTTCACACTTGGAACAGGGTTATAATCTTATTCTGGCTTTTTCCCGATTAGGGGTTGGCACAGCGGATTACCTGTCTGCTCATGATTGGCAGTGGAATTTTACAGTGTCAGGTTGCCAGTCTGGCACCCAACCTTCCATAGAAGGCACTCACATGCACACACACTCACAGCTAGGGCCAATTTAGAGTGTCCAATCCACCTACAGCATGTCTTTGGGATGTGGGAGGAAACTGGAGCACCCAGAGGAAACCCACGCAACCACAGGGAAGACATGCAGACTCTGCACAGAAGGTACCCCTGCCAAGGATCAAACCTGAGAACCTCTTGCTGTGAGGTGGCAACGCTAACCGCTGCACCACCGTGGCAGCCCTGGAACAGGGCTATAATACAGTGGAGAAATTTGCTGCTAATTATCATTATAGGACACATTACTGTCTAGCCATTAAAAAAAAAACTTTAGTGGGTAGAGCTAAGGCATTACCTTACACTATCCCAACTACTCACTTCCCATATACTCATGTATTATCCAGACAAATGTCCTAGTTTGAAAAATATTCTCCAGCTTTATAACCCAAGTAGTCAGATGAAATCCGCTGATAAACTTTTATTAGCTGTTACAAAAGTTAACAACTCAGCTAGTGACTCTTTGTATGCCTCTTTCCTGGCCAAAATTTGAAACTTCCTTCCTCTCACTGTAAGAAACACAGTTAACACTAACTCTTTTAAGGCACAAATGAGGGAATACCTAAAAGATGCCTGGCTCTGTACATGCATAGCTCCTAGATGATAAATCTCCTGCCCCTTACTATTTTCCATTCTTTTCAGCACTATACTGGTTCATAGGTTAGTACTAGGCTAACTGCCCTTTCGAGCCATTTTAAGCCTAGCCAATTGTCCCTTGTGAGACTCAAACCCTGTACCTTGTGCTTGTAAGGCAAACACCTTAACCATTATCCCACCCTCCAACTGTACTTTTTGTTATTGGTCCAAAGTCTCCTCCATGTCCTCTACCTCTCCCTTTCCTTCCATCTACCTATCCTAGAACAGTTTCTCTCACTTCTTAATTCTAATCCCTCCATTTCCTCATTTTCTCTCCTCCTTCTTTAAGATTCTTTTCCAAATATGTTTCATAGCTCTTTAGATACTGCTGTTAATTAATAATACTTTGTTTAAATGTATATTTGTTAATTACTTGTATATCTCTGTTTATTATGTTGTTTATGTAATGGACGGCCACGGTGGTGCAGCTGTTAGCACTGCCACCTCACAGCAAGAGGTTCTCCGGTTCGATTCTCGGCTGGGGTGCCTTCTGTGTGGAGTCTGCATGTTCTCCCTGTGGTCACGTGGGTTTCCTCTAGATGCTCCGGTTTCCTCCCACATCCCAAAGACATGCAGTAGAAGGATTGGACACTCTAAATTGGCCCTAGGTGTGAGTATGTGCATGTGTGTGCCTTCTGTGGAAGGTTGGGTGCTTGGCTGGCAACTCGACACTGTAAAACCTCACTGCCAATCATGAGCGGACAGATGATCTGCTGTGGCAACCCCTAACCGGGAAAAGCCAGAAGAAGAAGATTATGTTGTTTACGTAATGCTTTTTTGCCCAGATCTATTCTCCCTGGAAAAAGTTTCATAGCTCATTACATGATGCTGCTATTAATTAATGATGCCCTGGTACTCTTTTTAAATGCATATTTGTTGAGTTCGTGTATACCTCTGTTTACTATTTTCTTTATGTAATGTTGGAATTTTTCTGAAACTTTTTTTCCTGGGCCTCCACTGAAAAGGCCTAGCTTTCTGACCTATCAGACTAGATTGGTTAACAAATGTAATAAAGAAATAAATAAATAGTTGTCTGTTATGAAACACAGATCAATTCTTGAAAGATCCTAGGATTCAGTTTCTTATGAGGGTCTACCCTGGTGTTGCTGAGCTTGGTTTTAATAAAGTTTTACTTAGAGAGAATGAGTGAAGCCTGAAGAGTCAGATTAAGCTAAATAGTTACCTGCCAGGCCATCATAGCCATTATACTGTCTGAGGTCCTAGTGACCAGAGATGATCTAAGGCCTTCAAAGCATTGATAACAGACAACATATACCTGACATTTATGTGTTTCTTTGGTCTGCAGGATCGCACAGAGCTTGCACTTTTAACCCTTTTGATACCATTCCCCACAATAGGTATGAAGTGTCTCTGGTGACTTACTGGAAGAGGTTGAAGAGAGAATAGAAAACCTGGATTGGAAGCCATCTTATCTACCACCTTCACATCTCCCACTTTGTAATCCCAAAACAGGAGTGTGAAAAGTCAAATGGTTTAAATGCTAAGTGCAGACCGATCTGAAGAACCATTGCATTCACCACATATGTAGTTACCTAAAAGATTCCTGGCAGAGGGTAGCATCATAATCAACAAGGCCATGTACTCCAAAAATCCAAAATGTATGCTATGTACTCCCAAATCCTGAGAAACTCTCTTACAGATGTTTGGTTTAGGCTGGAGAAAACTGAAGAAGACCTGTTGGAACATTTTAAGTTTGTCTGGTAGGAAAAAAGTTTTTCTCTCAATTGAGCCAAAAAAAATCCCAGGAATACCATTTTGTGGGAAGGAATGAGAAAAGACTTCTTCAAAATGATGTAAAGTCCCAGACTGAGTACAAATTCCTGGACAGTATTTTGAGACTCTTGACAGCTCGAAAAATTGTTTACAAAGATAAGACAATCGCCCATATATAGGAAAAATGTGTATGCTTTGGAGTATGCAGTAAGCAATAACTGGAACTAGGAATTTTGTAAATACTCTTGGAGACATGGATAGAGCAAAAGAGTAAAACAGAGAACTGATATTGAAAGCCAGACACAGAAATTTTAAGAAATGTCTGAACTGTGGGATAATAGGAATGTGACAATATGTGTCCTTTTGGACTAGCTTTACCATGAAAATTAGAGCTGGAATTAATGGCACAAGATTCTGAAGTGATAATATCTTGTATTTGCTTATCTGATTAAATCCAGAAAATCCAGTACTGGCCTAAATGATTCTTCTGGTTTGTAGGTCAGAAAAATCCTTGAATAATAACCTTTGCCTTGAGACTCAGGGGCACTCCTTGGGTCATCTTGTGCAGAATAGAAGAAAATAAAGTAACCTGGTTCCCTGGAAAAGTGTGAATTCCCAGGAATTGGTGGGGGTCCATTGCCAGGAGTGCCCTCATTGGATCACCCTTAGAACACAACTATCTGAGACTATCTAATGCCAATAGAGCTGTTGAAGTCCAAGGGAGATTGAGAGGTTGCCAGGTGGGCAAGCAAAACTGGAGGAACGGGAGTTGCTGTTGGCATCTTCAGTTGCATCAAATGATATATTTTCTGAATCTTAGAGGCTTCACTCTGTTCTCAGTACAAAACCTCACTCATATTAGATAAAACAAATGAAAATGAAATTTCTTCATCCATGATGTCTGCAGGAATGTTTTCTTCAGAGTCTGAAAGCTCAGACTGAATAGAATCCTCAGACGTACACTCCCCCCAACATCTCCAGTTTAATTTCTCCAAATGTTATTTTTTTACATGCCTTGATGAGAATGGGCCACATTCCTATGTCAGGCCATAAATAAAACCATGAAAACAATATTGCTTCAGTCTTTGATGTTAGCCAAAAGTGCTCTTCCTGGCACACCTAATGTGCTGACAATGCAGTACATTTTGGGAAACATGTATATAATGCTTCACTTTCTAACTTGCATATATTATCAGATTGAAAATAAATTATTTTCCTCTTCCTGCCTGATGACTAAGTACTGTAAAGGCATCCATTTGTTCCTAAGCACATCCCAGTAACTTGGTTGGCTCTATCCATAATGATAGAGATAGGCTGGCATTTTTTCCTCACCAAGCACAGTATTCCCCAATCTGACAATCCCTCAGGCATATTGGTCCCAGTTTCCACATTCCCATCCTAGGCAAGTGAAAGAGCTTTAAAGGTAGTTCTCCCTAGCCCACAATGGGCTTCCCTACAGCCACAGAAGACATGCCATTCCCTGGTCTTTGGTGGCTGCTCATGGTGCACTAAGAGGACTGGAAGAAGAACATGGGTGGTCTGAGGAACAACGATTGTCCTCTGCAGAGTTACTCACCAGCAGCTTAGGCAACAGAGGACCTGGAAAAATCTTACAAAAGTCCTTAACAATTCTTTTCATTTGTTTTTGTGTAGTGGAAAAGGTAAGACACAGGAGACCAAGTGCTGCTCCATAGGGGTAGTAGAGCACTGAAGTTTCTGTAAGTATGTAAGAGAGGGAACTGGCACTTCTGACATATTACACTTACAGCACTTCAGAAGCACAATGTCTTTTCCCCAACACTCTAAACATTAAAAATAATAATGTTTTTGTCATAAATAAAGCTTTTTTCCTTACAAAAAGTTCACAAAAGCACTTGGAACACATACCAAAAAATATCCTTCCTTTTAACTTTGTTTTCTAGGGACATGAATGCAGAACACTTGCCAAAAAATACAATAGTCCACAAAAAGTTTTTAATTTGTAAAGGAAAGCTTTCCTCCACAAGGACTTATCTGCCCAGGTTGAAGATTACAGCCAAGTGACAGATGGACCGCCAAATAAGAGCCGCTTTATTACAGCCAAGTGACAGATGGACGCCAAATAAGAGCCCGTTTTATTACAGCCAAGTGACAGATGGACTGCCAAATAAGAGCTCGCTTTATTACAGCCAAGTGACAGATGGACTGCCAAATAACAGCCGCTTTATTACAGCCAAGTGACAGATGGACTGCCAAATAAGAGCCACTTTATTACAGCCAAGTGACAAATGGGCTGCCAAATAAGAGCCCACTTAATTACAGCCAAGTGATAGATGGACTGCCAAATAAGAGCCGCTTTATTACAGCCAAGTGACAGATAGACTGCCAAAGAAGAGCCGCTTTATTACAGCCAAGTGACAGATGGACTGCCAAATAAGAGCCGCTTTATTACAGCCAAGGGACAGATGGACTGCCAAATAAGAGCCGCTTTATTACAGCCAAGTGACAGATGGGCTGCCAAATAAGAGCCCGCTTTATTACAGCCAAGTGACAGATGGACTGCCAAATAAGAGCTCATTTTATTACAACCAAGTGACAGATGGACTGCCAAATAAGAACCGCTTTATTACGGCCAAGTGACAGATGGACCACCAAGTAAGAACCTGCTTTATTACAGCCAAGTGACAGATGGACCGCCAAATAAGAGCCGCTTTATTACAGCCAAGTAACTGATGGACTGCAAAATAAGAGCCGCTTTATTACAGCCAAGTGACAGATGGACCACCAAATAAGAGCTGCTTTATTACAGCCAAGTGACAGATGGACTGCCAAATAAGAGCTCGCTTTATTACAGCCAAGTGACAGATGGACTGCCAAATAAGAGCTGCTTTATTACAGCCAAGTGACAGATTGACCGCCAAATAAGAGCCGCTTTATTACAGCCAAGTGACAGATGGACTGCCAAATAAGAGCTCACTTTATTACAACCAAGTGACAGATGGACTGCCAAATAAGAGCCGCTTTATTACAGCCAAGTGACAGATGGACTGCCAAATAAGAGCTGCTTTATTACAGCCAAGTGACAGATTGACTGCCAAATAAGAGCCCGCTTTATTACAGCCAAGTCACAGATGGACTGCCAAATAAGAGTGACTTTATTACACCCAAGTGACAGATGGACTGCCAAATAAGAGCCACTTTATTACAGCCAAGTGACAGATGGATTGCCAAATAAGAGCCGCTTTATTACAGCCAAGTGACAGAGGGATCGCTAAATAAGAGCCCGCTTTATTACAGCCAAGTGACAGATGGACTGCCAAATAAGAGCCGCTTTATTACAGCCAAGTGACAGATGGACTGCCAAATAAGAGCCACTTTATTACAGCCAAGTGACAGATGGACTGCCAAATAAGAGCCACTTTATTACAGCCAAGTGACAGATGGACTTCCAAATAAGAGCCACTTTATTACAGCCAAGTGACAGATGGACTGCCAAATAAGAGCCGCTTTATTACAGCCAAGTAACAGATGGACCGCCAAATAAGAGCCGCTTTATTACAGCCAAGTGACAGATGGACTGCCAAATAAGAGCCACTTTATTACAGCCAAGTGACAGATGGACTGCCAAATAAGAGCCACTTTATTACAGCCAAGTGACAGATGGACTGCCAAATAAGAGCCGCTTTATTACAGCCAAGTGACAGATGGACTGCCAAATAAGAGCCACTTTATTACAGCCAAGTGACAGATGGACTGCCAAATAAGAGCCACTTTATTACAGCCAAGTGACAGATGGACTGCCAAATAAGAGCCACTTTATTACAGCCAAGTGACAGATGGACTGCCAAATAAGAGCCGCTTTATTACAGCCAAGTGACAGATGGACTGTCAAATAAGAGCCGCTTTATTACAGCCAAGTGACAGATGGACTGCCAAATAAGAGCCGCTTTATTACAGCCAAGTGACAGATGGACTGCCAAATAAGAGCCGCTTTATTACAGCCAAGTGACAGATGGACCACCAAATAAGAGCCGCTTTATTACAGCCAAGTGACAGATGGACTGCCAAATAAGAGCCGCTTTATTACAGCTAAGGGACAGATGGACTGCCAAATAAGAGCCGCTTTATTACAGCCAAGTGACAGATGGACCACCAAATAAGAGCTGCTTTATTACAGCCAAGTGACAGATGGACTGCCACATAAGAGCCGCTTTATTACAACCAAGTGACAGATGGACTGCCAAATAAGAGCCGCTTTGGCAGTAAATAAGCTCGAAGCTTTTGCTGCTCTTCTTTCCTTTTTACTCAGTGAAAACAGACAGCATGAGCAACAGAAAACGTCTTTGCCCTTGAAACCCACGTTCATTCAAAATGCATCTGGTGGAGTAAGTGCACCTTAGGTCTGTTTTCAAACTGCGGCCTCATTGCTCACATTTTAGGAACATGCATAAATGTACGAGTTCTTTGAGTCACCTTCCTGATTGAATTAAATTATATTCTTTGTTTAGTACAACAGCACTTGTTGCTGTGCTTTAAATTTGTAGTTTTGAACATTTTTTTTTCAATAAATTGTGAGAGAAATTGTATGAATCAATATTGGTAAAACTACCCATTTCAGACCGTTTCAACCATAAGAGGCCACTGAAACTGATGTCATTATAATCACCAATATCAGTCAATATGCACAATCATCCTCATAATTTCACATTAAACAGTACTACTAATGCAGAGATTGCTGTTGGCAAACAACTTTGTATTTCAGTGCTTCATCTACAGTTGCAGTGTAGTGCCTGCTGCCCTTGAAGAATAACTTGTCTATGTTACATTAAAAAAGCTGGTGTGCTAGTGCTATGCAACTCAAATGTGTAGCCCCTCCCTTAGGTTCCACTGTAGTATCAGTAATCAATCTACCTGCTGTGAGAATAGAACCCACTCTGCACAAGAAAGCAAATGTGCTACCTGTTGCACAACCAACTCTGATTCTAAACACTGCAACTATAAAACTTTATGTCTAAGACTGGCAGACTGAAATATACAGCAATTTGTAACTAATAAATAAATAAATAAATAAATAAAATAAAATGAATTCAATAAAACTAAAGAAGACCTGGTAGTTGGTGTGGAGGTTTAAGGCACTTGCCTATCAATAATTAAGGTTCTGGGTTTGAATCTGAGCAAAACTGTTAACTAGGCAGTGCCCCTAACTAAGGTATTTCACTCACTCACACACACACACACACACACACACACACACACACACACACACACACACACACACACACACACACACACACACACACACACACCTCCTGTGTGGTCAATGCAGGAATACATTTATTGCTTGGAATTGTTTCTCTCTGCAGCAGTGTTATCTTCCTCTAATGTTTGACAGTACTACAATCTTTCACTGTATTTCTCTCTGCTGCAATCTGCTGGATGCTGCTGCTGCTATTCAAAGTCGCTTTTTTAATTTCTCCAAGTCTTTTTGGTTTTTGTTACCATGATGGGAATGTACCCCATTCCTTAGTCAAAGTATGATTAAAGTTTTTGAAATTAGTATTGTTTCAATCTTTGATGTCAGCCAGAAGTGATCTTCGCACTCATAGTGTGGCCAGTAATGAATCCTTCTGCAATTTTGTATGGAGTTACATACATTGGTAACATATCTAAATACGATTGTATATTCTTTTTTATAAGATCTGTTGTTCCTCCTACTATTGGAATTATCTGGGTATCTTTCTTCCACATTGCTCTCATTTCTACCTGCAAATCCTGACATTTTATGACTTTGTGTCTCTCTGTACGCAAGACACTGTAGTCACTAGGTGTGATGATTTCAATGATCAATGCTACTTTTGTCTTCTTTTCATGGACCACTCTATCTGGTTTTCTAGCATCTATCTTTTGAACTGTTGGTAAGGGGTGAACTCATGTGATGTAGACCATCATTTTCTATGATGCTATGTGGCTCATGTTTCCATTGTTTTTCAGCCACTTCAGTACCATAATGTTTGCACAATCCCCAGTGCAACAGTCTTGCCACATTATTATGCCTTCCAGTATACAGTTCTTTTGCATTAGTATGTAACAACCAGCAATGAGGTGTGCAACTGTTTCCAGTTCTATTTTACAAAACCTACATTTGTCTGTTTCTCCCACATGTTCAATGGACTTTGTAAACCAACGTGTATGTCGCTCACCATCTTGGGGTGCCAATATTAACCTTTCATCTCTTGGTTTGAATTTACCTCTCCTTAACCATTCCTGTGTTTGATCCTCATCAACATGAGGTTCTTCCAGAAGTTTTCTATACTTGCAACTATATTTATGCATTTTCCACATTTCTTGCCTTCTCACCTTATCCTTCACCTTATAGTCTTTCATTTTTTAGCACATTCAGTTGCTGCCTGATCTTTATTTACTTCTGGTTTGATTTCCATTCCTGCTTGACGTTGATATGCTTCTGCTAAACTAAGCAGGGATGTCATCTTAAATTTATTCTCCTCATGTTTCAAAACTTTCACTACGTTTGGGTCCTGTGAGGTCAGCAGATATGTGTGCAATCCCACGATTGCAGATCTATACATGTAATCAATTTCAAGGAGGTCCATCCCTCCTTCTGAATGGGGAATATATAATCTTGGTATGCACTGATTTTTATAGATCATCTGGTGAGCATGAAGCATCTTTCTTGTTTTCCTGTCTAATCTATCCAACACATTTTGGGGCCAATCAATCAATCCAAAACTGTAAGTTAAGGCAGAAAGAGCAAATTGGTTTATAGCTTGAATTTTTGTTCCTGGATGTCAACACTGTTTTCAGGATTAATTGAAGTCTTCTGAAATATTCCTTACTAAGTCTTATATGCATTTGTTCATATTTTATTGTTGATCCTTCATCAGTTCCCAAATATTTATACACTCCCTCTTGCTCAAGTTCTTTTATATCACATTCTTGTCCCAAATTGATGTTTTCTTGGTGCTGCAGTTTTACTGCTTTAAAGGTTGCTTTTGCACATTTATCAAGACCAAGTGACATTCTTATTTCATCTGAAAAAGTTTTGACCACTTGCAGTTGTGCTTTCAGTTTCTAATCTGATGAGCTATACAGTTTTAAATCATTGAAAAAAAGAAGTCTTTACACTTTGTCGTTATCTAGAAGCCAAATTATAGCCATGGCATAAGCTGTTAAGTAGACAGCTTAATGGGTTAAGGGCAAGACAGAATAACAGTGGTGACAGAGAGTCACCCTGGAATATCCCCCTTTGAATTTTTATCCCTGGAATAATAATATGTCCTTTATCATGGCTTAATTGCAAAGTGGTCTGCCACTGTTTCATGGTCACTGCAATGTAGTCAATCAGTGTAGGGTATATCATACATTTAAAGCAACAAAAAAGCACCAGGTAGCAAGTAGCAAACAACGAACACAGTATCCAGCAAATCTTTTATTAAAAGATTTGCTGGATACTGTGTTCGTTGTTTGCTATATCATACATTTACATACTCTTTTATCCATGAGTGTAGGATACTATCAAATGCTTTTTTATAGTCAATCCATGCCATAATTAGATTCTTTCCCTTATTGCAATTCTCCATTAGGACTTTGTTTAATAACAAATGATTCTTTGTTTCATATGAATTTTTTTATTACCCTTTTGTTCAATTGCCATGATTGAGTTTTCTTCTAAATGACTATAAGCTCTGTTGGAATCAATTCCAGTGTATGGTTTATAGATCATCAGAAGGCAAGTTATTGATCTATAGTTTTTAGGGTAGCTTGCAGATGTCTAGATGATATTTGAGGTGAGGTTTTGTTAAAATGTCCTGAAACTAGGCTTTCTGAGGCTGTCCAGTCAGCAAGATCAAAGACTCACAAGGCTTCTGGGGCTGGTTTGTGTTTACAGAAGGGATTTTTAAATTATTGTATAGCACAGCAGACCCCCACCCAGCCAACACTGGTCCTAGGCAGCTGCCTACATCACCTAGTGCTTGATCCAGTTTAGAGTCTATCTAGCCCTCATATCCTAACTGTTTGTAGCCCCTGCAACTCTAAAATACAATGAAGTCTGCTTCTTTTTTTATGGTATCTTTCGCGTTACCTAGAAAGACATGCCCCACTTGCAGCTTTTTTCAATGGGAACCACTGCTAATTACAGTATCCAAATTAACATTACTTCTGAATGTTTAAAGATCTACATGCAAAGTGCAAGATTTCCTCATTTCAGAGTATGCTTTCTTCTGCACATAATGATTTACACATTGTCATGTTCAAATTAAACATGACTTAGTTTCAACGTATGTGTGGCATTAATGTACTGTTCAGCATCCCAGGTTAAGTTTGCATGAACTTTTATGCTACTTTCATTCGAAATTTATCTTTTTGGCATCTGCATATTATTTATTACATTTCAGACTTTGGCCCCAGGAAAATCCCACATTAAGCAAGCAGATGCAGTAATACCTCACTCCCCCACCCCAGCACTATACACATAAAACAAATCTCTGTTATTTCAAATGGCAGAATGTAGTTTTTGTACCCCATGAAAAATGCCACCCACACCAAGAATAATCGTTATACATAGATCTGTTGCAAAAAGCGTTATTCATTAAATATTGTAAGTGACACTGTTGTGTTATCAACCACAGCAGGGAAGGCATTACTATCAAATGTGTTTTTATTTTATTTTGCCATTTGTTAACCAGGTTGGCACACTTGTTGCATACCATTTTCAGGTCCAGTCCCGTAGAAAAAAAAAAAAAAAGACATAAGCCTGCAAAGTCATATCCCATAAAATCCATATACATAATATGACAAAAATTAATTTACATTGACATTTTATGAAAACATGGGATCATTGTGATTCATCAACATACGTCATCAGGTAGTGTAGTGCTCAAAAGCACAGTATGTCTTAGACAGTTTTCTAACAGTATATAGCTTTGTATATGCTATTTCTAATATAATTAAGGCTTAAATTGTTAGTTCTGTAAAAGCAATATACAATAATTTACAGCAGTAAATTCTGCACATAACATAGCGTATGAGAAATAATTATTCATCAATCCCATTAATCGTACACATCCATCCATCCATCCTCGACCCCTTTTCCCAGTTTGCACATGGGGTCAGGGTGTCACTTCAACAGTGACAATCATCTCAAGCCAAGGTTTACACTGCCAAGTGGCTAGCCCTGGCACAGTAGTTCATCTGTACCACTCACTTGTACCTACAGCCAATTTAGAGTGCCCAGTCTACCCACTACATGTGTTTGGAATGTGGAGGAAACCCATGTGACCACAGGGAGGAGATATAGACTCTGCACAGAAGGCACCCCAGGCAAGAATCAAATGAGAGAAGCTCTTGTTGTGAGGTGACAACACTAACAGCTGCACCACTGTGGTGGCCCATAATCGTATACATGCATATAATATGGAAAAATGTATCAGTGTGATACAAACTATTTTAAAATGTTAATAATAAGTCTAATATTAACACTCCTACAATATTAAAATAATGGCAACCAAATTACAATCTGCTGTTTTGCTTGCAGAAGCTTATACTCACCCAAGCTGGGAGAAGCAGTCACAGCTGCATGGTTGTAGAGATGCTCTTTTCAAAGTGTTATGAGTTTCTACACGTTATCACTAACCCTGATTTCCTGTCACAGTGTTTGAGATAACTAGAGATACTTTTTAAAAAAGCTCTTTAAGTGTATACCAGTGTGAACGGAAGCCAATACAATGTAGTATTTGAGGGGGTCTGTCAAAGAGCAGGGCCTGCTTTGTATTTGCAGCCAATTTTTTAGGGGAGGACATTCTTTTCATACTTTTGCCTAAAGGTGAGATTGGCTAATATAACTGAAACTCTTTCTTGTATTGAAAGCCATCTGCCTTCATTTAATGCAATACTAATGAGGCGGGGGGGTTGTGCACCCCTTTAATTGGTTTAGTACTACTTGAGCTTGTTTTTCTGTATTCTTGAGGAAGGTAAGATTGGGATCAAAGATCATACCTATGTATTTCTGATAAAGAATCATAATCGGTGTCTGTCCATCTGGCCATCTGAGTCTGTAAGACAAAGGCAATTGATTGGGCTAATCACTGTCAAGTCCTGAGTAGCATGACTGGAGATTTTTGGGAGGTTAGTGTAAGACTGTTTGCAACCAGTTCCATATCAGGAAAGAGATCATTTTCTAGACCTGAGTTAATATAACTGGTACACTTTCCAGGTCCAGCTAATACAATGTCATTGGCATACAATATACAGTTTAGATCAAATGGGTTCCAAAAGATAATACTCATAAAGTTGGAAATAAGGGTCCAAGAAGTTTTCCTTATGAAACCCTTGTACATAGATTACTGATCCATGACAGTAGGCAATTAGCAGAAACAGTAAAAAATGTGTTTTGTTGGTAATTTTCAAATCTAGTACATATGTCTGTAGAGAAGCCATAGTACTGAAGTTTCTGTAGAATTGCAACTTGACCGACAGTCTCAAATACTTTTTTAAGATTCACAAAGATGGCCCTTGTTAGTAGGCCATTGTACATATTTTTGAATACCTTGTTTATATCGTAATATAATTACTAAAACAAAGCCAAACTGCCACAGATAAACATTTCATGTTAGTGAGCAGTACAGAATGAAAAAAAATAAAAACAAATATCACATATTATGGAAAATGTAAAAAGTTTAACAATTAATAAATATGTAATTCATTTCATTACTACTTTCATGTCTTAACATACCACGCTGGATACTTCATCAGATTAAAAAGAGGGAAGTAGGAGGTTTTGGGATTATGGTTAGTAAGTGAGGCTTGAAGTTAGGGTTATGGATTGGGTGTGTGTTTTAGGCTTAGTATTATTGTTCTGCAGGGCTATGTACAAGGTGGGAGGACAGGCCCTTTTCATTTAAATGACCAGAACAATGTATACACAATTAAAATATAAAAAGTGAGATATAACAATTCACATTTACACACAGTTAGAAATGCACTGGGACAAGCTCTTATTACAAATTCACATGCTCAAATCTGCATATGGGGTACAGAAAGTACATTATATTGCTCAAACAGCAAAGAAGCTATTGGGACTATTGAATTTTAAATCAACATATTTGGATATCTAGCACTGAATTTATATATAAAGTATTGGGCTATGCTGTTTAATATGATATATTAAATGTTTCATAATCTAGCTGTTTCAGAATGTAGCTGATCTTCAGGGCCAGACTGTTCTGGACGCTTCTAGTAGCTTCTGGCTAATTTCTTTAACTGCATGAAAGTGTTTGGTACATTAGTTGCTGCAAACCCATATACGTAAAAGTAATCATTCCATTTTTGGCTAATAACAGTGTGATATATTACTTAATACATTACCATGTCCCCTGTCCTCACTAGTTATATGAGAGGTGATCTTCTGCTGGTGGGAGGAGAACTCATAGTTCACTGAAGCATTATGTAAGTATTCTCAGCACGGTTTGTTTTTTTGTGCTTCTGTATCTTATGTCAGACCTAAAGGACTGCAAAGTGATGATTAGTGAGCAGCACAGCACCTGTTTTATTTGCCGTCACTGTGCACATAAAACTTAACTTCAAATTATTGTCATTGTTTGCAGTGTTTTGAGGAAAGGGCAATAACTTCAAATGTTAGAAATGGAAAATAAAACTACGTATCTCATTAGGATGTGGTATTAAAAATCAAAATCAAAATTATGGATATACATAAATATATTATAGGGAAAAAGCCAAAATTAATATCAACAAATGCAACCTATAGTGTTCTTCAGAAATAACATGAAAGGTACAGAAGTAAACCCACTGACTCGGCTTTCTAATCTTTTGATGTTTTTTGAAAAAGATTAGTGGTCAAAACATCTGTTTCCTCTTTTGTTGTCTGCTTACTGAATACTCATAGAACGGTTTTGCCTTCGTAATTGTCAAGATTTTTCAGTGGAAATTAATGTATTTGAAAAATAAGCTGCAATGAAAATGTCATCTCCTGAAGTGTTTTTCATATGTAGTGTTTTCCATGGGTACCACAAAAAATATTTACAATTATTATTCTGAGGTATAAGCATTAGGAATTATTATTGTATGATACACTTGAGCTTCCTTTATCAAGATGGCTTTTAGTGCATTTTCACAGGTAATGACTTACCATATTTTGTGCTAGTTAGGTAACATCATTACTTGTCTGCATATTGTCCGACAGGCATATGGGACACTATGTAAGGCATAGCATTACTGCATTACATTTCAGATGAGGCAGATGCCATCTGTTCTGGAAAGTAACTTCATAGCAAACATCATGGGGTGCTCATCAAAAAATGAAAACGTGGGTCAATGTGCATAAAGCAGACAATGATACAGGGTTAATTGCATAAAGAAGACATGGTGAAGTTATTGGGGCAGAGTAGTAGAGGGGGAAGTGTGCAGTAACTACATTTTTTAAAAGAGATTACATGCGTTTGTTGGATTACTGTCTCAGAAAGAAGATTTCTCTGGTTAAACATTAGCCATTCAGAATGGTAACTATGAAATGGAGAAGAACAAATAAAACAAAAACT